>NW_028263391.1:835000-837500 GCF_051168715.1 Poecilia mexicana
CAGGTTCGGCCGGTGCCCTGCTGGTTACGGTTCTCCGACCCTCCAGGGTCGAGAGGGGGCCGACCGGTCCTCCGGGGCCGGCCAGGGCCTGTCCCGCTCGGTTGCGGGGCAGACCTCACCCCTCTCTTCCCAGGGGCTGGGTCCCTACCTTACCAGGGGCACGAACTTCCAGGGCCTGCGTGCTGGAGGGTGTAGTCCGAGGAGGGGTGCTTAAGTGTGGGTACGCATGTTCGGCTGGAGGGCCTGGTCGGCCTGGTTCTCAGTGCATGTCTGAAAAAGTTCTAAGTCCCAACCAGGGACAGAGAGGGGGCTGTCTGGGGGATGTGGCCGGGGAGGGGTGCTTAAGTGTGGGTAAACGTGTTCGGCCTGTGGGCCTGGTTCTCAGTGCATGTCTGAAAAAGTTCTAAGTCCCAACCAGGGACAGAGAGGGGGCTGTCTGGGGGATGTGGCCGGGGAGGGGTGCTTAAGTGTGGGTAAACGTGTTGGGCCTGTGGGCCTGGTTCTCAGTGCATGTCTGAAGAAGTTCTAAGTCCCAACCAGGGACAGAGAGGGGGCTGTCTGGGGGATGTGGCCGGGGAGGAGAACCCCTCCCTGGTGAGCCCAAGGCCTCAGCCCCCCCCCCTCTTGCCTTACCAGGGGCACGAACCTCCAGGGCCTGCGTGCTGGAGGGTGTAGTCCGAGGAGGGGTGCTTAAGTGTGGGTGCACAGGTGAGTGTGGAGAGCCTGGTTCTCTGGATGGGTCTGACTGTCTGTTTCTCTCCCCGGAGCAAAGCCTGGATGTGGGTAAGTGTTCTGGGTGTGCCTGCCTGGAGCTCCATGCCTGGTTCTCTTCCTGGAGGTCAGGGCCTGGAGCTCCATGGCCTGTCCCCTGCATGTGTGTGCGGCCCTGGAGCTCCATGGCCTGTCCCCTGCATGTGTGTGCGGTCCTGGAGCTCCATGGCCTGTCCCCTGCATGTGTGTGCGGTCCTGGAGCTCCATGCCTGGTCCTCTGCCTGGAGCTCCATGCCTGGTTCTCTTCCTGGAGGTCAGGGCCTGCAGCTCCATGCCTGGTTCTCTGCCTGGAGGTCAGGGCCTGCAGCTCCATGCCTGGTTCTCTTCCTGGAGGTCAGGGCCTGCAGCTCCATGCCTGGTTCTCTGCCTGGAGGTCAGGGCCTGCAGCTCCATGCCTGGTTCTCTGCCTGGAGGTCAGGGCCTGCAGCTCCATGCCTGGTTCTCTGCCTGGAGGTCAGGGCCTGGAGCTCCATGCCTGCATCTCTTCCTGGAGGTCAGGGCCTGCAGCTCCATGCCTGGTTCTCTGCCTGGAGCTCCATGCCCTGTCCCCTGCATGCGTGTGCGGGCCTGGAGCTCCATGGCCTGTCCCCTGCATGCGTGTGCGGGCCTGGAGCTCCATGCACGGTCCCCTGCCTGTGTGTGCGGGCCTGGGGCTCCATGCACGGTCCCCTGCATGTGTGTGCGGGCCTGGAGCTCCATGCACGGTCCCCTGCCTGTGTGTGCGGGCCTGGGGCTCCATGCACGGTCCCCTGCATGTGTGTGCGGGCCTGGAGCTCCATGCACGGCCCCCTGCATGTGTGTGCGGTCCTGGAGCTCCATGCCTGGTCCTCTGCCTGGAGGTCAGGGCCTGCAGCTCCATGCCTGGTCCTCTGCCTGGAGGTCAGGGCCTGCAGCTCCATGCCTGGTTCTCTGCCTGGAGGTCAGGGCCTGCAGCTCCATGCCTGGTTCTCTGCCTGGAGGTCAGGGCCTGCAGCTCCATGCCTGGTTCTCTTCCTGGAGGTCAGGGCCTGCAGCTCCATGCCTGGTTCTCTTCCTGGAGGTCAGGGCCTGCAGCTCCATGCCTGGTTCTCTGCCTGGAGGTCAGGGCCTGCAGCTCCATGCCTGGTTCTCTTCCTGGAGGTCAGGGCCTGCAGCTCCATGCCTGGTTCTCTGCCTGGAGGTCAGGGCCTGGAGCTCCATGCCTGCATCTCTTCCTGGAGGTCAGGGCCTGCAGCTCCATGCCTGGTTCTCTGCCTGGAGGTCAGGGCCTGCAGCTCCATGCCTGGTTCTCTGCCTGGAGGTCAGGGCCTGCAGCTCCATGCCTGGTTCTCTGCCTGGAGGTCAGGGCCTGCAGCTCCATGCCTGGTTCTCTGCCTGGAGGTCAGGGCCTGCAGCTCCATGCCTGGTTCTCTTCCTGGAGGTCAGGGCCTGCAGCTCCATGCCTGGTTCTCTGCCTGGAGGTCAGGGCCTGCAGCTCCATGCCTGGTTCTCTGCCTGGAGGTCAGGGCCTGCAGCTCCATGCCTGGTTCTCTTCCCGGAGGTCAGGGCCTGGAGCTACCCCAACCTACCCTCCCTCCCCAGCCCAGGTAATTAAAGAGATGCGGTTGTTTCACATTTAACATCTTTATTGAACATTTTTTATTGTTTTCCTCCGTCTCTCTCTCCGAGTCCCCAGGGGTGGTGGAGGATGCCAGGTCCGAAGAGGAGTCACCTTGCCGGGGGAGTGGTGGGCTGCTGCTGTCCCCGGAGC
>NW_028263391.1:850000-852500 GCF_051168715.1 Poecilia mexicana
GAGGAGGGGTGCTTAAGTGTGGGTGCACAGGTGAGTGTGGAGAGCCTGGTTCTCTGGATGGGTCTGACTGTCTGTTTCTCTCCCCGGAGCAAAGCCTGGATGTGGGTAAGTGTTCTGGGTGTGCCTGCCTGGAGCTCCATGCCTGGTTCTCTTCCTGGAGGTCAGGGCCTGGAGCTCCATGGCCTGTCCCCTGCATGTGTGTGCGGCCCTGGAGCTCCATGGCCTGTCCCCTGCATGTGTGTGCGGTCCTGGAGCTCCATGGCCTGTCCCCTGCATGTGTGTGCGGTCCTGGAGCTCCATGCCTGGTCCTCTGCCTGGAGCTCCATGCCTGGTTCTCTTCCTGGAGGTCAGGGCCTGCAGCTCCATGCCTGGTTCTCTGCCTGGAGGTCAGGGCCTGCAGCTCCATGCCTGGTTCTCTTCCTGGAGGTCAGGGCCTGCAGCTCCATGCCTGGTTCTCTGCCTGGAGGTCAGGGCCTGCAGCTCCATGCCTGGTTCTCTGCCTGGAGGTCAGGGCCTGCAGCTCCATGCCTGGTTCTCTGCCTGGAGGTCAGGGCCTGCAGCTCCATGCCTGGTTCTCTTCCTGGAGGTCAGGGCCTGCAGCTCCATGCCTGGTTCTCTGCCTGGAGGTCAGGGCCTGCAGCTCCATGCCTGGTTCTCTTCCTGGAGGTCAGGGCCTGCAGCTCCATGCCTGGTTCTCTGCCTGGAGGTCAGGGCCTGGAGCTCCATGCCTGCATCTCTTCCTGGAGGTCAGGGCCTGCAGCTCCATGCCTGGTTCTCTGCCTGGAGCTCCATGCCCTGTCCCCTGCATGCGTGTGCGGGCCTGGAGCTCCATGGCCTGTCCCCTGCATGCGTGTGCGGGCCTGGAGCTCCATGCACGGTCCCCTGCCTGTGTGTGCGGGCCTGGGGCTCCATGCACGGTCCCCTGCATGTGTGTGCGGGCCTGGAGCTCCATGCACGGTCCCCTGCCTGTGTGTGCGGGCCTGGGGCTCCATGCACGGTCCCCTGCATGTGTGTGCGGGCCTGGAGCTCCATGCACGGCCCCCTGCATGTGTGTGCGGTCCTGGAGCTCCATGCCTGGTCCTCTGCCTGGAGGTCAGGGCCTGCAGCTCCATGCCTGGTCCTCTGCCTGGAGGTCAGGGCCTGCAGCTCCATGCCTGGTTCTCTGCCTGGAGGTCAGGGCCTGCAGCTCCATGCCTGGTTCTCTGCCTGGAGGTCAGGGCCTGCAGCTCCATGCCTGGTTCTCTTCCTGGAGGTCAGGGCCTGCAGCTCCATGCCTGGTTCTCTTCCTGGAGGTCAGGGCCTGCAGCTCCATGCCTGGTTCTCTGCCTGGAGGTCAGGGCCTGCAGCTCCATGCCTGGTTCTCTTCCTGGAGGTCAGGGCCTGCAGCTCCATGCCTGGTTCTCTGCCTGGAGGTCAGGGCCTGGAGCTCCATGCCTGCATCTCTTCCTGGAGGTCAGGGCCTGCAGCTCCATGCCTGGTTCTCTGCCTGGAGGTCAGGGCCTGCAGCTCCATGCCTGGTTCTCTGCCTGGAGGTCAGGGCCTGCAGCTCCATGCCTGGTTCTCTGCCTGGAGGTCAGGGCCTGCAGCTCCATGCCTGGTTCTCTGCCTGGAGGTCAGGGCCTGCAGCTCCATGCCTGGTTCTCTTCCTGGAGGTCAGGGCCTGCAGCTCCATGCCTGGTTCTCTGCCTGGAGGTCAGGGCCTGCAGCTCCATGCCTGGTTCTCTGCCTGGAGGTCAGGGCCTGCAGCTCCATGCCTGGTTCTCTTCCCGGAGGTCAGGGCCTGGAGCTACCCCAACCTACCCTCCCTCCCCAGCCCAGGTAATTAAAGAGATGCGGTTGTTTCACATTTAACATCTTTATTGAACATTTTTTATTGTTTTCCTCCGTCTCTCTCTCCGAGTCCCCAGGGGTGGTGGAGGATGCCAGGTCCGAAGAGGAGTCACCTTGCCGGGGGAGTGGTGGGCTGCTGCTGTCCCCGGAGCCTGGAGAGGAAGACTGTGGTGCTGTGGCCCGGTCAAACTTGCTCCGGATGTCCGCCAGTTGTTCCGCAGTGAGCTGGTTGGCGTAGAACCTGTCCGCGGTCCTGGTGTCGTGGCACATGACCCGGGCAAGCTGTCCTCTGACCTCGCTGCTGTGTGCATCCCTTGCCTGAAAAACAGAATAAAAATGTATTAAAAAACCTGGTGGTTTTTTCTGCAAAGGTCGGCTGGGCTCCCATTCATTCCCTATGGAGGGCCCTTTTCCGGATGGCTGAAAACGACATTTCCGGCTCTCCCGGGAGATCGGGGCCCCCCCATACGTGCATGTCATATACCGTTTTAAAGCTCCGAGCCTCCTGAACACGGAGGTGGTCTCGGATCGTCTCTAGCACCTTCCCTCGAGCTTCTACGGGTCTCCAAAGGATTAGCGTCAAACCGGGCCGGCTTTGCCCCGCGATAAGTCGGTCCAAACGGACCGGAACCCGGGCGAGCCGCACACCGTCGGATCCGGGCCGGTCCGC
>NW_028263391.1:865000-867500 GCF_051168715.1 Poecilia mexicana
CAGGGCCTGCAGCTCCATGCCTGGTTCTCTGCCTGGAGGTCAGGGCCTGCAGCTCCATGCCTGGTTCTCTGCCTGGAGGTCAGGGCCTGCAGCTCCATGCCTGGTTCTCTGCCTGGAGGTCAGGGCCTGCAGCTCCATGCCTGGTTCTCTGCCTGGAGGTCAGGGCCTGCAGCTCCATGCCTGGTTCTCTGCCTGGAGGTCAGGGCCTGGAGCTCCATGCCTGCATCTCTTCCTGGAGGTCAGGGCCTGCAGCTCCATGCCTGGTTCTCTGCCTGGAGCTCCATGCCCTGTCCCCTGCATGCGTGTGCGGGCCTGGAGCTCCATGGCCTGTCCCCTGCATGCGTGTGCGGGCCTGGAGCTCCATGCACGGTCCCCTGCCTGTGTGTGCGGGCCTGGGGCTCCATGCACGGTCCCCTGCATGTGTGTGCGGGCCTGGAGCTCCATGCACGGTCCCCTGCCTGTGTGTGCGGGCCTGGGGCTCCATGCACGGTCCCCTGCATGTGTGTGCGGGCCTGGAGCTCCATGCACGGTCCCCTGCCTGTGTGTGCGGGCCTGGGGCTCCATGCACGGTCCCCTGCATGTGTGTGCGGGCCTGGAGCTCCATGCACGGCCCCCTGCATGTGTGTGCGGTCCTGGAGCTCCATGCCTGGTCCTCTGCCTGGAGGTCAGGGCCTGCAGCTCCATGCCTGGTTCTCTTCCTGGAGGTCAGGGCCTGCAGCTCCATGCCTGGTTCTCTTCCTGGAGGTCAGGGCCTGCAGCTCCATGCCTGGTTCTCTTCCTGGAGGTCAGGGCCTGCAGCTCCATGCCTGGTTCTCTTCCTGGAGGTCAGGGCCTGCAGCTCCATGCCTGGTTCTCTGCCTGGAGGTCAGGGCCTGCAGCTCCATGCCTGGTTCTCTTCCTGGAGGTCAGGGCCTGGAGCTACCCCAACCTACCCTCCCTCCCCAGCCCAGGTAATTAAAGAGATGCGGTTGTTTCACATTTAACATCTTTATTGAACATTTTTAATTGTTTTCCTCCGTCTCTCTCTCCGAGTCCCCAGGGGTGGTGGAGGAGGCCAGGTCCGAAGAGGAGTCACCTTGCCGGGGGGGGAGTGGTGGGCTGGCTTCCCCGGAGCCTGGAGAGGAAGATTGTGGCGCTGTGGCCCGGTCAAACTTGCTCCGGATGTCCGCCAGTTGTTCCGCCGTGAGCTGGTTGGCGTAGAACCTGTCCGCGGTCCTGGTGTCGTGGCACATCACCCGGGCAAGCTGTCCTCTGACCTCGCTGCTGTGTGCATCCCTTGCCTGAAAAACAGAATAAAAATGTATTAAAAAACCTGGTGGTTTTTTCTGCAAAGGTCGGCTGGGCTCCCATTCATTCCCTATGGAGGGCCCTTTTCCGGATGGCTGAAAACGACATTTCCGGCTCTCCCGGGAGATCGGGGCCCCCCCATACGTGCATGTCATATACCGTTTTAAAGCTCCGAGCCTCCTGAACACGGAGGTGGTCTCGGATCGTCTCTAGCACCTTCCCTCGAGCTTCTACGGGTCTCCAAAGGATTAGCGTCAAACCGGGCCGGCTTTGCCCCGCGATAAGTCGGTCCAAACGGACCGGAACCCGGGCGAGCCGCACACCGTCGGATCCGGGCCGGTCCGCGGATGGTTCTGGTGGTCTCCGATTTCCGCTAGGACGTTCCCCCGAATTTATACGAATTTTTAACCGTTTTGGGCCCAACCGGACCTCCGGTCCGGTTCCCGGGGTCCCACCGACCCGAGACCCGGATCATCGAGCTCCTGAGACGGCCCCGGTCACGAGGGTGTCGGTCCCGGAAGCCTGGGTGGAGGTCCGAAAACCGGACTTCCAGAGGGGGAGACTCGGCGGTGAGCAGCTGCAGATTTCGTCCGCCTGCTAGCGCGGCCCTCCCGGATAGCTCTGCCGCGGATCCCCGGTCTGGACCTCCGGAGCTCCGGTTCGATCCTTAAAAACGCACTGCACCCAGGCAAACCGTATATTGGCTGAAAGCTTGGACCGCGGGGAACACGGTGGTGGTCTCGGATCGTCTCTAGGACCTTCCCAGCCGGCGGTAGAAGCGAAAGCAGTTTACCGGGAAATGAGCTCCAAAAATCGGTCAAAAATGCGTTTTATCCGGGAAAACCGGATATGGTTCGAATCTCCGGAGCCCGAAGAGCAGCCCGGTGAAGACCGCATGGTTCTATCTTTAAAAATGAGGGAGATACGGGGTTTTAAAAAAAGCAGTACTGCCCCCACGACTGGGGGGTGCGTTCTGGGAGTGAAAGTCAAAACGCTTTTCGGGCCCTTATAAAGAAAATCACTGCCGGAACGATATCAGGAGAGAGTTGGAAAAGAGGGTCTGGGCGGAAAAATGACTAAGTGTTTCAACACTTAGACATATTTTCGTGATCCTTGAAGTCTCGGGAGGCCATCCAAGCGGGTCTCAGCCCTCTTTTCCCCCATTTTCGGCCGTTTTTAGCGCTTTTTCGGCAAAAAGTTGCACTTTGTCCTG
>NW_028263391.1:880000-882500 GCF_051168715.1 Poecilia mexicana
CTCTGCCTGGAGCTCCATGCCCTGTCCCCTGCATGCGTGTGCGGGCCTGGAGCTCCATGGCCTGTCCCCTGCATGCGTGTGCGGGCCTGGAGCTCCATGCACGGTCCCCTGCCTGTGTGTGCGGGCCTGGGGCTCCATGCACGGTCCCCTGCATGTGTGTGCGGGCCTGGAGCTCCATGCACGGTCCCCTGCCTGTGTGTGCGGGCCTGGGGCTCCATGCACGGTCCCCTGCATGTGTGTGCGGGCCTGGAGCTCCATGCACGGCCCCCTGCATGTGTGTGCGGGCCTGGAGCTCCATGCACGGCCCCCTGCATGTGTGTGCGGTCCTGGAGCTCCATGCCTGGTCCTCTGCCTGGAGGTCAGGGCCTGCAGCTCCATGCCTGGTTCTCTGCCTGGAGGTCAGGGCCTGCAGCTCCATGCCTGGTTCTCTTCCTGGAGGTCAGGGCCTGCAGCTCCATGCCTGGTTCTCTGCCTGGAGGTCAGGGCCTGCAGCTCCATGCCTGGTTCTCTGCCTGGAGGTCAGGGCCTGCAGCTCCATGCCTGGTTCTCTGCCTGGAGGTCAGGGCCTGCAGCTCCATGCCTGGTTCTCTTCCTGGAGGTCAGGGCCTGCAGCTCCATGCCTGGTTCTCTGCCTGGAGGTCAGGGCCTGCAGCTCCATGCCTGGTTCTCTGCCTGGAGGTCAGGGCCTGCAGCTCCATGCCTGGTTCTCTTCCTGGAGGTCAGGGCCTGCAGCTCCATGCCTGGTTCTCTGCCTGGAGGTCAGGGCCTGGAGCTCCATGCCTGCATCTCTTCCTGGAGGTCAGGGCCTGCAGCTCCATGCCTGGTTCTCTGCCTGGAGCTCCATGCCCTGTCCCCTGCATGCGTGTGCGGGCCTGGAGCTCCATGGCCTGTCCCCTGCATGCGTGTGCGGGCCTGGAGCTCCATGCACGGTCCCCTGCCTGTGTGTGCGGGCCTGGGGCTCCATGCACGGTCCCCTGCATGTGTGTGCGGGCCTGGAGCTCCATGCACGGTCCCCTGCCTGTGTGTGCGGGCCTGGGGCTCCATGCACGGTCCCCTGCATGTGTGTGCGGGCCTGGAGCTCCATGCACGGCCCCCTGCATGTGTGTGCGGGCCTGGAGCTCCATGCACGGCCCCCTGCATGTGTGTGCGGTCCTGGAGCTCCATGCCTGGTCCTCTGCCTGGAGGTCAGGGCCTGCAGCTCCATGCCTGGTTCTCTGCCTGGAGGTCAGGGCCTGCAGCTCCATGCCTGGTTCTCTGCCTGGAGGTCAGGGCCTGCAGCTCCATGCCTGGTTCTCTGCCTGGAGGTCAGGGCCTGCAGCTCCATGCCTGGTTCTCTTCCTGGAGGTCAGGGCCTGCAGCTCCATGCCTGGTTCTCTGCCTGGAGGTCAGGGCCTGGAGCTCCATGCCTGCATCTCTTCCTGGAGGTCAGGGCCTGCAGCTCCATGCCTGGTTCTCTGCCTGGAGCTCCATGCCCTGTCCCCTGCATGCGTGTGCGGGCCTGGAGCTCCATGGCCTGTCCCCTGCATGCGTGTGCGGGCCTGGAGCTCCATGCACGGTCCCCTGCCTGTGTGTGCGGGCCTGGGGCTCCATGCACGGTCCCCTGCATGTGTGTGCGGGCCTGGAGCTCCATGCACGGTCCCCTGCCTGTGTGTGCGGGCCTGGGGCTCCATGCACGGTCCCCTGCATGTGTGTGCGGGCCTGGAGCTCCATGCACGGCCCCCTGCATGTGTGTGCGGGCCTGGAGCTCCATGCACGGCCCCCTGCATGTGTGTGCGGTCCTGGAGCTCCATGCCTGGTCCTCTGCCTGGAGGTCAGGGCCTGCAGCTCCATGCCTGGTTCTCTGCCTGGAGGTCAGGGCCTGCAGCTCCATGCCTGGTTCTCTTCCTGGAGGTCAGGGCCTGCAGCTCCATGCCTGGTTCTCTGCCTGGAGGTCAGGGCCTGCAGCTCCATGCCTGGTTCTCTGCCTGGAGGTCAGGGCCTGCAGCTCCATGCCTGGTTCTCTTCCTGGAGGTCAGGGCCTGCAGCTCCATGCCTGGTTCTCTGCCTGGAGGTCAGGGCCTGGAGCTCCATGCCTGCATCTCTTCCTGGAGGTCAGGGCCTGCAGCTCCATGCCTGGTTCTCTGCCTGGAGCTCCATGCCCTGTCCCCTGCATGCGTGTGCGGGCCTGGAGCTCCATGGCCTGTCCCCTGCATGCGTGTGCGGGCCTGGAGCTCCATGCACGGTCCCCTGCCTGTGTGTGCGGGCCTGGGGCTCCATGCACGGTCCCCTGCATGTGTGTGCGGGCCTGGAGCTCCATGCACGGTCCCCTGCCTGTGTGTGCGGGCCTGGGGCTCCATGCACGGTCCCCTGCATGTGTGTGCGGGCCTGGAGCTCCATGCACGGCCCCCTGCATGTGTGTGCGGGCCTGGAGCTCCATGCACGGCCCCCTGCATGTGTGTGCGGTCCTGGAGCTCCATGCCTGGTCCTCTGCCTGGAGGTCAGGGCCTGCAGCTCCATGCCT
>NW_028263391.1:895000-900000 GCF_051168715.1 Poecilia mexicana
GCCTGGAGCTCCATGCCTGGTTCTCTTCCTGGAGGTCAGGGCCTGCAGCTCCATGCCTGGTTCTCTGCCTGGAGGTCAGGGCCTGCAGCTCCATGCCTGGTTCTCTTCCTGGAGGTCAGGGCCTGCAGCTCCATGCCTGGTTCTCTGCCTGGAGGTCAGGGCCTGCAGCTCCATGCCTGGTTCTCTGCCTGGAGGTCAGGGCCTGCAGCTCCATGCCTGGTTCTCTGCCTGGAGGTCAGGGCCTGGAGCTCCATGCCTGCATCTCTTCCTGGAGGTCAGGGCCTGCAGCTCCATGCCTGGTTCTCTGCCTGGAGCTCCATGCCCTGTCCCCTGCATGCGTGTGCGGGCCTGGAGCTCCATGGCCTGTCCCCTGCATGCGTGTGCGGGCCTGGAGCTCCATGCACGGTCCCCTGCCTGTGTGTGCGGGCCTGGGGCTCCATGCACGGTCCCCTGCATGTGTGTGCGGTCCTGGAGCTCCATGGCCTGTCCCCTGCATGTGTGTGCGGTCCTGGAGCTCCATGGCCTGTCCCCTGCATGTGTGTGCGGTCCTGGAGCTCCATGCCTGGTCCTCTGCCTGGAGCTCCATGCCTGGTTCTCTTCCTGGAGGTCAGGGCCTGCAGCTCCATGCCTGGTTCTCTTCCTGGAGGTCAGGGCCTGCAGCTCCATGCCTGGTTCTCTGCCTGGAGGTCAGGGCCTGCAGCTCCATGCCTGGTTCTCTTCCTGGAGGTCAGGGCCTGCAGCTCCATGCCTGGTTCTCTGCCTGGAGGTCAGGGCCTGCAGCTCCATGCCTGGTTCTCTTCCTGGAGGTCAGGGCCTGGAGCTCCATGCCTGGTTCTCTTCCTGGAGGTCAGGGCCTGCAGCTCCATGCCTGGTTCTCTGCCTGGAGGTCAGGGCCTGCAGCTCCATGCCTGGTTCTCTTCCTGGAGGTCAGGGCCTGCAGCTCCATGCCTGGTTCTCTGCCTGGAGGTCAGGGCCTGCAGCTCCATGCCTGGTTCTCTGCCTGGAGGTCAGGGCCTGCAGCTCCATGCCTGGTTCTCTGCCTGGAGGTCAGGGCCTGGAGCTCCATGCCTGCATCTCTTCCTGGAGGTCAGGGCCTGCAGCTCCATGCCTGGTTCTCTGCCTGGAGCTCCATGCCCTGTCCCCTGCATGCGTGTGCGGGCCTGGAGCTCCATGGCCTGTCCCCTGCATGCGTGTGCGGGCCTGGAGCTCCATGCACGGTCCCCTGCCTGTGTGTGCGGGCCTGGGGCTCCATGCACGGTCCCCTGCATGTGTGTGCGGTCCTGGAGCTCCATGGCCTGTCCCCTGCATGTGTGTGCGGTCCTGGAGCTCCATGGCCTGTCCCCTGCATGTGTGTGCGGTCCTGGAGCTCCATGCCTGGTCCTCTGCCTGGAGCTCCATGCCTGGTTCTCTTCCTGGAGGTCAGGGCCTGCAGCTCCATGCCTGGTTCTCTTCCTGGAGGTCAGGGCCTGCAGCTCCATGCCTGGTTCTCTGCCTGGAGGTCAGGGCCTGCAGCTCCATGCCTGGTTCTCTTCCTGGAGGTCAGGGCCTGCAGCTCCATGCCTGGTTCTCTGCCTGGAGGTCAGGGCCTGCAGCTCCATGCCTGGTTCTCTTCCTGGAGGTCAGGGCCTGGAGCTCCATGCCTGGTTCTCTTCCTGGAGGTCAGGGCCTGCAGCTCCATGCCTGGTTCTCTGCCTGGAGGTCAGGGCCTGCAGCTCCATGCCTGGTTCTCTTCCTGGAGGTCAGGGCCTGCAGCTCCATGCCTGGTTCTCTGCCTGGAGGTCAGGGCCTGCAGCTCCATGCCTGGTTCTCTGCCTGGAGGTCAGGGCCTGCAGCTCCATGCCTGGTTCTCTGCCTGGAGGTCAGGGCCTGGAGCTCCATGCCTGCATCTCTTCCTGGAGGTCAGGGCCTGCAGCTCCATGCCTGGTTCTCTGCCTGGAGCTCCATGCCCTGTCCCCTGCATGCGTGTGCGGGCCTGGAGCTCCATGGCCTGTCCCCTGCATGCGTGTGCGGGCCTGGAGCTCCATGCACGGTCCCCTGCCTGTGTGTGCGGGCCTGGGGCTCCATGCACGGTCCCCTGCATGTGTGTGCGGTCCTGGAGCTCCATGGCCTGTCCCCTGCATGTGTGTGCGGTCCTGGAGCTCCATGGCCTGTCCCCTGCATGTGTGTGCGGTCCTGGAGCTCCATGCCTGGTCCTCTGCCTGGAGCTCCATGCCTGGTTCTCTTCCTGGAGGTCAGGGCCTGCAGCTCCATGCCTGGTTCTCTTCCTGGAGGTCAGGGCCTGCAGCTCCATGCCTGGTTCTCTGCCTGGAGGTCAGGGCCTGCAGCTCCATGCCTGGTTCTCTTCCTGGAGGTCAGGGCCTGCAGCTCCATGCCTGGTTCTCTGCCTGGAGGTCAGGGCCTGCAGCTCCATGCCTGGTTCTCTTCCTGGAGGTCAGGGCCTGCAGCTCCATGCCTGGTTCTCTTCCTGGAGGTCAGGGCCTGCAGCTCCATGCCTGGTTCTCTGCCTGGAGGTCAGGGCCTGCAGCTCCATGCCTGGTTCTCTGCCTGGAGGTCAGGGCCTGCAGCTCCATGCCTGGTCCTCTGCCTGGAGGTCAGGGCCTGCAGCTCCATGCCTGGTTCTCTGCCTGGAGGTCAGGGCCTGCAGCTCCATGCCTGGTCCTCTGCCTGGAGGTCAGGGCCTGCAGCTCCATGCCTGGTTCTCTGCCTGGAGGTCAGGGCCTGCAGCTCCATGCCTGGTTCTCTGCCTGGAGGTCAGGGCCTGCAGCTCCATGCCTGGTTCTCTGCCTGGAGGTCAGGGCCTGCAGCTCCATGCCTGGTTCTCTGCCTGGAGGTCAGGGCCTGCAGCTCCATGCCTGGTTCTCTTCCTGGAGGTCAGGGCCTGCAGCTCCATGCCTGGTTCTCTGCCTGGAGGTCAGGGCCTGGAGCTCCATGCCTGCATCTCTTCCTGGAGGTCAGGGCCTGCAGCTCCATGCCTGGTTCTCTGCCTGGAGCTCCATGCCCTGTCCCCTGCATGCGTGTGCGGGCCTGGAGCTCCATGGCCTGTCCCCTGCATGCGTGTGCGGGCCTGGAGCTCCATGCACGGTCCCCTGCCTGTGTGTGCGGGCCTGGGGCTCCATGCACGGTCCCCTGCATGTGTGTGCGGTCCTGGAGCTCCATGGCCTGTCCCCTGCATGTGTGTGCGGTCCTGGAGCTCCATGGCCTGTCCCCTGCATGTGTGTGCGGTCCTGGAGCTCCATGCCTGGTCCTCTGCCTGGAGCTCCATGCCTGGTTCTCTTCCTGGAGGTCAGGGCCTGCAGCTCCATGCCTGGTTCTCTTCCTGGAGGTCAGGGCCTGCAGCTCCATGCCTGGTTCTCTGCCTGGAGGTCAGGGCCTGCAGCTCCATGCCTGGTTCTCTTCCTGGAGGTCAGGGCCTGCAGCTCCATGCCTGGTTCTCTGCCTGGAGGTCAGGGCCTGCAGCTCCATGCCTGGTTCTCTTCCTGGAGGTCAGGGCCTGCAGCTCCATGCCTGGTTCTCTTCCTGGAGGTCAGGGCCTGCAGCTCCATGCCTGGTTCTCTGCCTGGAGGTCAGGGCCTGCAGCTCCATGCCTGGTTCTCTGCCTGGAGGTCAGGGCCTGCAGCTCCATGCCTGGTTCTCTGCCTGGAGGTCAGGGCCTGCAGCTCCATGCCTGGTTCTCTTCCTGGAGGTCAGGGCCTGGAGCTACCCCAACCTACCCTCCCTCCCCAGCCCAGGTAATTAAAGAGATGCGGTTGTTTCACATTTAACATCTTTATTGAACATTTTTAATTGTTTTCCTCCGTCTCTCTCTCCGAGTCCCCAGGGGTGGTGGAGGAGGCCAGGTCCGAAGAGGAGTCACCTTGCCGGGGGGGGGAGTGGTGGGCTGGCTTCCCCGGAGCCTGGAGAGGAAGATTGTGGCGCTGTGGCCCGGTCAAACTTGCTCCGGATGTCCGCCAGTTGTTCCGCCGTGAGCTGGTTGGCGTAGAACCTGTCCGCGGTCCTGGTGTCGTGGCACATCACCCGGGCAAGCTGTCCTCTGACCTCGCTGCTGTGTGCATCCCTTGCCTGAAAAACAGAATAAAAATGTATTAAAAAACCTGGTGGTTTTTTCTGCAAAGGTCGGCTGGGCTCCCATTCATTCCCTATGGAGGGCCCTTTTCCGGATGGCTGAAAACGACATTTCCGGCTCTCCCGGGAGATCGGGGCCCCCCCATACGTGCATGTCATATACCGTTTTAAAGCTCCGAGCCTCCTGAACACGGAGGTGGTCTCGGATCGTCTCTAGCACCTTCCCTCGAGCTTCTACGGGTCTCCAAAGGATTAGCGTCAAACCGGGCCGGCTTTGCCCCGCGATAAGTCGGTCCAAACGGACCGGAACCCGGGCGAGCCGCACACCGTCGGATCCGGGCCGGTCCGCGGATGGTTCTGGTGGTCTCCGATTTCCGCTAGGACGTTCCCCCGAATTTATACGAATTTTTAACCGTTTTGGGCCCAACCGGACCTCCGGTCCGGTTCCCGGGGTCCCACCGACCCGAGACCCGGATCATCGAGCTCCTGAGACGGCCCCGGTCACGAGGGTGTCGGTCCCGGAAGCCTGGGTGGAGGTCCGAAAACCGGACTTCCAGAGGGGGAGACTCGGCGGTGAGCAGCTGCAGATTTCGTCCGCCTGCTAGCGCGGCCCTCCCGGATAGCTCTGCCGCGGATCCCCGGTCTGGACCTCCGGAGCTCCGGTTCGATCCTTAAAAACGCACTGCACCCAGGCAAACCGTATATTGGCTGAAAGCTTGGACCGCGGGGAACACGGTGGTGGTCTCGGATCGTCTCTAGGACCTTCCCAGCCGGCGGTAGAAGCGAAAGCAGTTTACCGGGAAATGAGCTCCAAAAATCGGTCAAAAATGCGTTTTATCCGGGAAAACCGGATATGGTTCGAATCTCCGGAGCCCGAAGAGCAGCCCGGTGAAGACCGCATGGTTCTATCTTTAAAAATGAGGGAGATACGGGGTTTT
>NW_028263391.1:910000-942500 GCF_051168715.1 Poecilia mexicana
CTACTTTTCCAACAGTCTCTTTGTTTTAATCCCTCAGTTTGGGTATCTTGGGCTGCCTCTGTCTTGAGCTCTCGATGTCCTTCTGGAGGCTTCGGACGGCGGTCGGCTCATGGGCCATTTTCCCCAACGTCTTGGTCGGCTCTCTGGCTAGTCGAGCCCCAGTAAGCATAACCCTCCTGTAGATGATCCTAATCTTGGGTGGGCTTCCTCCTCCCTCTGGTTGGGTTCCAGAATGGCTGATGCTGTTACTAACCCAGAAGGATGATAACATTTCACACATAAAAGGATCATGCATGCATTCTAGAACTAAGACACTACTAACATTCTGGTGCTTCTCAACAACTTCACATGCTCTCATCTTCACAATTAAACTTTTATGTCATAAGCTGCTTTCCACGCCCTTCCACCTCGTGAAACGCAGTATGGAGCTATCCAGGGCCGTACTCCTTCCACAAATCAGACTGGTCCTTTTGTGTGACTTCTCCTACCTTGACCCCCAGTCATCAGTGGTCTTGTCGGGTGGGATTCATGCTGTCTACCAAGCTCCCCAGCCTCATCTTCCATTTCTTCCAGCAGATCAATTGTATTCATCATTTTGACCACTTGCACGTCTGTCAGAATTGACACCTGTTAAACACAGCAAACAACACAGGAAAGATAAGAGAAGGTTTGATTCTGTAAACTCGCGAGGTGACCAGACAGAGACGTGCTCAGTTGCAAATCTCCCACTGCTCTGATGCACATCTGCTTGCCCTTCTCTTTTTGTTGTCTTTAGGATACCTAATCACAGAGAGCTTTGTACTCTAAAAGGAGGGAAAGGCACGTTATCACGCAGTTACAGTGACAAGACTACTGCTAACTAGCAGCACAATCTACCTCATACTAGCTTGTCTGGTCCTTGACCCAGGATCAATCAGGACAAATCGTGGAGCTCCAAGGTGATGGTTTAGTAGCTGTCAAAGAGGTCTGGGCAGGGCATTCTGTGAATAACTGCTGTCTCTGCTCTTCTTAAGAGAGGCCCTATGGGATTGGAAAGTAGAATAATTATTAATACAGGAACATTTCATAAATGTTTAATCTCAGATCAATGTAATCTGAATTACAGACACAAACACTAGTACTATGAGGGACAAAATTATCGCCCTCTTATATGAGTCTAATAGCTTTCTGATCACCCTCACAGATTTTGTACAAATCCAGCCAATCTGATTATGTGATACTGGATCAGCCACCTCCAATGATCATGATTCATTCTCTGTCGTTGTATGTCCCTTCATGGCAGTTGTGTCCTCTTTTGAGCTGCAGCTCTGAATACCTAGGTTGTGAATTTAATGCCAGCCATATTTCCGCTCCGTGGCTCACCATAATGTCTCTCCGGATTTCATCCCTCCTCTCCTGGAGATTTTCGAGTTTCCCCCTCACGACACAGTGGCTGGAGTGTAATTGATTTTCGGCTTCTGTAATGACAGGGGTTCAAAGGTGAATCGTTTAGTCCTCTAATGTTATGAGGCAGGAAATCAGCTTTAACCTTGCATTTTGCGGTCATGCTGACGCTGGGTTGATAATACATGATAAATAATAATAAATAAATAATTTCCAATTTGCACTCCTCCTAATGTTGTCCTGCTTACAATCTCTCACACTGAACCACCATACCAAAGACTGAATCTGATCAGGGTCTTTCACCAATAGCCATGTTCTCAACATCTACTGTTTAATGTTAACACATTAATGTGACACAGCCCCTGGAGCCAATGTGCCCTGCGCTGTCCGTTAACCTGGTGCCCCCCCCTCTTTAAAGTCATCCTGGTCTCTAAAATGGTAACCTCACACCTTCCTCCTCAGATCTCTCTGATGGCTTTCTGTTTTCAGAGAACCCATTATCTCCACCAGTTGATGAAGCACATGTGAGTTTAGTTCAAAGTAATTTAGATGAGGTGTTAACCGGTAGATCATTGAGCCAGAATTGAGGGGTAATCCCACTAGAAAAAGAACAGCACTAACGCCCACTTCTAAGTTCAGCTTAATCAACTTAATTCACTTTTAATAATCAGTTTGATTTTGTTTTACCCTTAGCATTAAAGGCCCGGGTTTATAATCCACGGAATGTGCTCCTGGATTGCAATATCAAGCTTAAGGTAACTCAGATAGCACCAGGGGGAGGTTGCGCCTCAGGTGTTAGCTTCCGTTGCATGATGGAACACACATAGCATCATGGCTAAGCAGCTGCGCAGCTTTTGTATCAGAGATCCGGTTTGGCCAACCGTTCAGGTTCTAAGTGGTAGCTTTTAGAATTACGACCGGATCCCTTGGTGTTTCTGTGTTACTTCGTTTTATTACCTTTGCGTGGTTCCTGTGGGGGTCGGGGGTGTTGGTGGGACTGTGCTCGCTCCCTGCAGTGGTGTGTACTGGTCCTGTCCGCTCCCTCGTCGCCTTAATTCGCTCCTCAGGCTGATTACAAGATCAGTTCCATGCAAATAACTTAGGTAAGATGCATCTATTTATAATCTGTACCTCCGGTGTTTTTGGGTCTATCCGGAGTAGGGCGGAAACTATGGACTTGGTGTTAGGTAGTGTTAGCTTCACCCGCTAGCGACAATGTTTACAAGCCGCCATCTTCCCAGCCCTCGGAAGTCTGCGCATGCTCCGTAGCGGGCACAAACTCCTCCTCCACTCAACGTGTCATAGGCCGTAGGAGAAGGACTAAGTTCAAGTCCATGGGACATTAGAGACCTCTAACTTATAATAGTAGTATTATTACACCGACTTGTTTTGGATTTACTCTGAAACAAAATCTGACATATGCCCTGTAATATTACTGGTAGCTTTGTGAACTGGAATTCGTTACGTTTCATGATCAAAATGAATGAACATAACAAGAAATCCTTTTTTCCTATGTCCTCAAATGTGTCACATGTCGAAAGCAACCAATCAGAATCACTTCTGCCATTCTGTGCGGCTCGTCTCCGGGCTGACCCGAATGCAGACAAAGTGGAAACAATGAGTGATGATTAAACAGTAATAATGGTGAATAATGACTGACACCCCCCTCTCTGGCCTACATTTGCAGTGTCCTCCAACTAGATTAGAATTAAAGATTACTCTTTTAGTCCTTACCATTCCATAAGCCCAGTGACCTCAGTTTTCGCTGTTCGTTTACACGGCCATATCCATGATGCTCCCCCGCATCCTTATGCTGGCTCTCCAAGGCCCAGCTATGGACCTCTCCTACCCGCCTGTCAACCTGTTTTCCTTCTTGGTTTACCAGGAGATAAAGATGCTAGGAATCCAAAATGATCTCTACCCCTGTGGAGATCCTCGCTTCTGCAGGGGTTAGTGGTGGTGGATCATTTATGTATTAGGATTCCCACTAAACCAATTTAAAACTTCAAATACTTATCCATCACAATCAATAAACATGTGCAATGTTGTACACAGATACCATAATTCCATATCCATTTTAAACCTCATCAGGGGTTTTCCATCAATATAATTTTGGCTGTGGTTCTATCATGTCATATGGTGCGCCCGTGACTTGTCAACAAATAAGGTGTTTTCCATGATACACTAAACACCTACTTTTGTCAATTTCTACCTACTTAAGATGCTTAGAAACGCATTCTTGAACTCATTCTTATTTTCTACCAGTTATGGGAGTCTTCACCCCAATAAACCCTTTAAACCCCGTGAGTAATTGATTTGACCTGCACTCGTCCTCACCACTTCATCAATGTGTTAAAACAAGTACTGGTTAATACAGGATGCTATGCTGGGGGCTAACATCAGTGCACCTAATGCTAGATACTCTATTTAATTTAAGAAACCTGCTCGGTTACTACATGATTAATACAGTAGAGATGAGCCATGAGACAAGTTAATCCTTTAACGCACGAAAATATACATACATTTAACTGTGGTGCATTGCTGGGTGGCAGTACAGCTTCGAATATCTCAAGCTTTCTGTGTCTCAAACTCTCAGTGTTCCTCTTAACATCTGCCTGCTGCCTACTCATGAGCCAGGGTCCACACTCCTGACCAGCTCTCTGGCAATCTTGCCCCAGCAAGCATAACTCTTTCTGCAGGGGATCCGGGTCTGACGGGCCCCCTCCTCCTTATTATTGGATCTTAGGATGGCTGATGCTGTGACACACCCAAGAGGATAACAAGCACTCAAAATGGACCAAGCACGTCTTCTAGAACTGAGACACTACAATACAGCCTGTTGCTTTTCAACCACTTCACAGGCTCTTATGTTCACAATTATGCTTTTATGTCATAAGCAGCGTCGCACGCCTCTGCCGCCTTTTGAACTGCAGTATGGAGCTGTCCTGATCATTCTCTCTCCGCAATTCTGGCAGAACCTTTTGTGTGACTTCTTCAACTTTGACCTCCAGTCACCGGTGGTCCTGCAGGGTTGGAGTATTGCTGTCTGTCGGGCCCACCAGCTCCGTCTTCCATCTTTGCCAGCGGTTTGGTCTGCATTCATCGTTTGGATTACCTGCGTATTTGTCTGAATTGACACTTATTGAACACAGCAAGCAGCATAAGAGGACAGGAGAAGGTTTGATTCTTATCTTGCGAGGTGTACAGACATAGATGTGCTTTCAGTTATAAAGCTCCCGCCGCCCTGAGGCACATTTGTCTGCCCCTCTCTTTTTATTACATTTAGAATCCCGAACCACAGAGAGCACTGAAACTCCAAGGGTGGGGTACAGGCACTTCATCATACAGTCACAATGCAAGATTACCACTTACTAATAACATAGTCTATCTCACACTGGCTTGTTTGGTCCTTGACCCAGGATCAGACAGGACAAATTGGGAAGCTCCACGGCGGTGGTTTTGTAGCATTGAAGTAGTCAAGGCAGAGAATTCGGTGATGAGCTGCTGTCTCTGCTCTTCTCAAGGGGGGCCCTCTGGGAAAGAAAGCAGAATGATTAGCAATATAGAAACTTTTCTTATATGTTTAATCTCACATCAATGAAATCAGAACTGCTGACATAATACCAGTACTATAAGGAACAAATGATTGCCCTCTTATATAAATCAAATAGCCTTCTGATCAGCCCCACCGAGTCCGTACAAACACAGCTGATCTGATTATGTGGTATAAGAACCAACTACCTCCTACAGTCTGGATTCAGTCTCGGTCCCGGCGTGTCCATCTAGGGCTACTATGGCTTCTTTGAGCTGTAGAGTCTGAGGGCCAAACTGTGACATTATGGAGCTCTCTGATTCCTCAGATCAGGGCTTTACTGTCATTTAACTATCTGCCGTCGTGGGCATTATATACCTGACCATTATAACCTGAATCTAGGTGGCCCGTGGCAGCGGTTATATGTCAAACCTAACATCTAACTCCACCGCTAGGTCGCGGGAGCCAAGTCTCTCTAACGCTATCATAAATAAGGTTTGATTATCCAAACGGGTAAATTGTTAATCGCATGTAACCTGTTCCCCTTACAACCCATAATACTGGTTATAGCTATTATTTGATTTTAATGACCAATACCGGGAAATCTTCTCCTATCCCAGCAGTTTCAAATACCCAGGTTGAAAACTTAACATCTGGCATATTTCCGCACTGTGGCTCTCCTTGCCGCCTCTCCGGATTTCATTCCCCTCTCCGGTGGTCTTCAGGTGTCCCCTCTTGAACACAGTGGCCTGAACGGGGCAGACCTTTGGCTTCTGGAATGACAGAGGTTTAAAGGTGAACCAATCAGTCCTCCAATGTTATGGAGCATGGAATCAAGTTTGATCCTGCTTTGCGCCTCATGCTGATGCTGAGTCGACAATAAATCAATAATTAATCTCTGATTTACATATCTCCTGGCACTGTCCAGGATACAATGTCTCATACCGAACCACCATTCCTGAGACTAAATCAAATCAGGGTTTCTTCTCCTATA
Organism: Poecilia mexicana; assembly: GCF_051168715.1. Lineage (NCBI taxonomy): Eukaryota > Metazoa > Chordata > Actinopteri > Cyprinodontiformes > Poeciliidae > Poecilia > Poecilia mexicana. Next base: position 915,910 of record NW_028263391.1, read on the forward strand.
GCGTGTTTCAACACCTGCTGTTTCATGTTAAAGCATAAAGTACACAGCCCCAGAGCATGGTATGCTCCACTCGGTCCTCTATCCTGTTCCCCCCCCCTCCCTCCTTTTTTTTTTTTTTTTTTTTTTTTTTTTTTTTTTTTTTTTTTTTTTTTTTTTTTTTTTATAAATGTTGTCCTGGTCTCCAAAGATGACAACCTCTCACCTGCCCGCGTCAGGTCTCTCTGATGGCTCTCTGTTCCGGAGTACTCATCATCTCCACCAGTTGATGGAATACATGTGAGCTCTGCTTAAAGTAACTTAGATGAGGTGTATACCGGCTAACACTGAGCCTCAACTATAGACTGGAGCTTAATCAACTCAATTCACATTCAATAATCAGTTTGATCTTGATATTCTCTTATCATTAAAGGCCTAGGTTTATAATCCATGGAATCAACTCCCAGATTGCATAATTAAGCTTATAAGAAACTTGATGGCATCAGGGGGAGTTTGCGGCTCAGGTTTCAGCTTCCGTAGCATGACGAAGCTCAGCTGGCATCACGGTTAGCAGCAGCGCGGCTTCGGCATCTGAGATCAGATCCTGCCTTCCGTTCAGGTTCATAGTGGTTGCTTTTGGGTAACATTACCGGGTCCCTCAGGGTTCCCGTGTTATTTTGTTTATTACCTTTGCGTGCTTCCTGTGAGGGGCTTGGGCGATGGTGGGACTGGGTTTGCTTGCTTGCAGCGGTGTGTACTGGCCCTGGTCCGCCCACTCTTCGCCATTTCTCTCCTCAGGCTGACTATGAGTGTAGTTCCTTGGAAATAACTTAGAGAGGACTCCAGTATTTACAGTCCATGCCTCCTGTGTTATTCGGTTGATTCAGAGTGGGGAGTTGACCGTGGGCTCGATGATATGCAGCGTTAGCTTAACCTGTTAGCGACAATGTTTACAAGCCGCCATCTTCCTCTCTACTCCCAGAGGTCTGCGCCTGCGCAGCTGCGGGCGCGGCTTCCTCCACCAATCAAGTAACCGATGCTGTATGAGTAGGATTGAGTTCAAGTACATGGGATATTAGAGACCTCTAACCTTTATGTAAGTAGTATTACTATACTGGCTTGTTTGCATTTACATCTACTCCAATACAGAACCAGGAGTGTATCCCATTGCGTTTCCAGTGGCCTGGTGAATTACAGTATGTTGCGTTATATGATCAAAATAAATGAATTCAACATGTAATCCTTTTTTCCTACGCCCTCAAACATACCAAAGGTCAGTAGCAACCAGTCAGTAAGCATCCTTGACATTTTGTGTAATTGTTTCAGGGCAGACTTGAACGCAGCAAAGTGGAAACACTGAGCAACTATGAGAATAGTAACAATGATAAATAACGACTGACATTTTCCTCAACACAGCGAACCAGCTGTGCTACGGTCTCACCCTCCAGGCTCAATTTTTTTTTTTTTTTTTTTTTTTTTTTTTTTTTTTTTTTTTTTTTTTTTTTTACTTTACTCTCTTCATCGGGCATCAGAAGCCACGTCATTCAGAAGGCCAACTCTCTGGCCCACATTTGCAGTAACTTCCAACCACATTAGAGAAATGTATTGCTCTTCTAATTCATATGACCCCAGGAGCCCTGGGACCTCACCTGCTTATGCTGGTTGACGCAGCCACATTTGAAATTACTCCCCCGCATCCTTCTGCGGGTTCTCTGAGGGTCAAGCATGGTTCCCTCCTGCCCTCCAGTTAGCCTGTTTTCCTTCTTGGCCTATCTGGAGACAGTAGGTTAGAAATCCACAATGATTTCTACCCCGGTGGAGATCTTAGTTTCTAAAGTAAGTGTTTATGGACCGGCGATGTACTAGGATTCCATCTAGCCTAATTAAAACTTTAAAATATCTATATCCCCACAGATGATTAAACATTCGCAATGCTGTGTATACCAGAATCACTACTCATATCCATATCGGACCTTTCAGGGGTCTTCCACCAATTCTTCCGGCTGTGGTTTTGTGAGGCCGCGTGGTGCGGTCGCGACCTGTTTACTGGTGGGGTGTTTCTCAGGATGAGCCAGACACCTTTCTTAAGGGTTTCCATCTATCCAGAATGCTTAACAACGAACTCTCTGTATTCATCTCTATCATACACACCTTCTAACTTACACTTTTCAGAACATCCTGTTGTCTCTCAATAAATTCACTCACACTTATGTTCACAATTACAACTCGTATGTCAGAAGGAGCGGCCCGCCCTCCTGCCTCTTGATTGCAGCACGAACTCTCCTGGACCTTACTCCTTCCACAACTCAGAGCGTGCCTCTTGTTTAACTTCCTCAACTTTGACCCCCAGTCACTAGTTGTCTTGCCAAGTTGGAGTCCTGCTGTTTATCAAGTTCACTAGCCTAATCCTCTATCTCTGACAGCGGTCCTGTTTTGTATTCTTCATTTTGATCACCTGCATGTTTGTCAGAGTTGACTCCTATTAAGGCCAGCAAATAGCACACGTAAGACAAGTGAAATTTGGATTTTTATTACTTGTGGGAAGTACAGACTGACATGTGCTCTCCGTTCAATCTCCCACTGCTCTAAAGCACAATTGCCTGCCCCTCTCTTTTTGTCTTTGGGGTCCCCAATTACATAAGGGTACTGGCTCTGGAGGGAGGTGAAATGACACTCTGTCACACTATCGCAGCGTTAGGATCGTCACTGACTATCGACGTAGTCTATTTTGCGCCGGCTTGTCTGTTCCCTGTCCCGGGATCAGACAGGGTTAGTTGTCAGTCTCCTTGGTGATGGCTTTCTAGCCATCTAAGTGGTCCAGGGCTGGGTGCTCTGCGTAGTGCCGCTGTCACTGCCTTTCTTCTGAGGGGCCTTCTGTGGAATGAAAGCACAGTGATCAATGGTATAGAAACATTCTAAACACACGATTGAACTAAAAAGGTATGAATATACTACTAAGACCATAACGAAATATTACAAATAACTGTTAATAACACTATGTGCACTACAATGTCTGATATTGAAGTGTGATCTGGGATGGTTTAATACAGTTCAATACAGTTTGGCTGCTACAACTAACTCCTGTTGGATTAACTTCACGGTGAAATTAGGCCAATTACTACGGTAATCGCGACGCTCCGTTGATCTCACCGAGATCCCAGCTCAGGGTGTCAAACTCATTTTGGTTTAGGGGCCTCATTCAGTTTAATCTGATCTGCAGGGGGCCACACAAGTAAACTCATGGCAAGATTAAATTTAACCAATAAAAGTGGACTTATTGATTCTTATATTAAACGAATTTCACTTTTACAAAATATATCAGAAATAATCTCAGTTTTTAAGAAAGGTATCTACAATTTCAACAATACTTCACTCAGTTAGCATTTATTTAAATGCATTATGCATAAGAACTGATTTCTGTGATTGTACAATGTTGCTAAATAGTATTCACAGTTTCTGGAACCTAAACACTGTCCTGCATCACTAAATATAACATACAAAATCAAGGAAAGATTTAAAATAATTTTCAACATCTGGGAAGCAATTTGTACTAATTATCTGGCTTCACACAGTTGAAATCCTAAGTGTTAGCTGTTTTAAACAGACATTCGATTAAGTATGTTGTTGATGCATACATTAGGCATACATAACATGTATGCAAGTCAGCATTCATGAGAAATACGAGGTTGCCAGAGCCTAAACAAAAGCTGGTAAAACACATAATTGAACTTGTTACAGAACCTGGAGCTCAGTGCTGCCTTCTGCAATGAGTTCCGCTGCAATGTTGCATCATGTTGTGTGCTCTAATAAAACAGCGCCCTTCGTGGACAGTATAGGAATTGCAGATTTTCAATTAAACGAAGTATATGTTTTTTCACGAACAATGATAATGCATTTAGCCCCTAGGCTGGACTTAATCGTTTGGCTGGCCGGTTCCGGCCCTCGGGCCGTACGTTCGACACCCCTGCCCCTGCTTGACTAGATACTGCTGATTGGGTGTCTTGGTAAGTTGTGCGTAGCTTCTTACTATTAGCAGTTATATGAACCTGCTTACCATGTTGGCTGGCTGCGTGGGAGCCAAGCGGCTGGTCTGGACTGTCGTGTCTCTGTAGTTCTAAGGCGGGCGTATGCCTTCACCCTGAAAGCTGTGCAGGTAGGACCTCAACATGGGTGTACGCCTGTTATCAGAAATAAGGGCTGAGTTGGAAGTCATTAACTAGATAGAATTGAACTCTGAGTTACTGCATGGAGGGATGTGCAGTATGCGGTTACCACAAGTAGGACAGAGTTTTCTGGGGGTCGTATGTCTCGACCCAACAATTGCAGCACTTTGAACTGGGGACCACTCAATTATGCTTTCCACATATTTCAGAACAAAAGCCTGCACTAATGATCCCCCTGGCCCCTGCTTTGTTCCTCTCTCAGGTCAATTCATTCAGAACTACAGACACTATACCAGCACCTCAAGGAACATGAAATTGCCCTCCTATAAGTGTCATATGGCTTTCTGATCATTCTTGCAGCTCTAAATAAATGTAGTGGATCTGGCCGCGTGGTGCAGGAACCTACTGTCTCCAACTGTCTAAATCCATTCTCTGCCCAGTGTACAACATCCACATGGCAATCATGTTCCCCTTTAGAACTGCAGTGACCTTGGTCTTACTGCAACATGGTGGAAATCTCAGTTACCTCAGAACAGGGCCTGGCTGGCATTTAACTATTTACTGGTTTGGGCATTGTATACCCGTCGGTTATACCCTACACTTATGTGTCCTGCGGCAGTGACTATTTGCGAACCTAATGTCAATTCAAACTCCACCGTGCTGCCCGGCTGCTAGTCCCCTATTTCTCCAACGCAGACATAACGCCGGTTTATTATCCCAACGTGTAAACCATTAATTGCACAAAACTTGCCCCTTGTACAACTTATAATTTCTATAAAATTATCACTCTGTCTAAGCGACCAAATATCAAGGAAAATCTTATCCAAATCCCAGCATTCCCGAATACCTGAGTTGAGAGCTCAACACCAGCCATAATTCCGCCTCGTGGTTCATCATACGGTCTCTCCCGACGTCACCCCTCCTGTCTTGGAAGTTATTCAGGCGGCCCATCACGAAATGGTGGCCGGTAAGGGGCCGACTACCGGTCTCTGGTGGGACAGTGATGCAAAGGTGGAATCAATCAGTACTCCTATTGCATGTAACATGGAATCATACCTTGGTCCTGCATCTGCGCTGTCATGCTGATGTTGAGTCGTTAATAAATAACAGAACAATAAGTAAATACACAATAATCTTTGACCCGTGTATTTCTGAGTAGTGTCCTAAGTAGGTTGCCTCACACTGAATTACCATACGGAAGAATATTCCTAATCAGGGTATTTTAACATGTCATAATGGAATTGTTACTTAAAACGCATTGAAATTTTGAACATATTTAGTGTAATTTTAAAGACATTTAAACTTATTTAGTGCAATCTTAAGGACACTATTGAGATTGTCAGTCACACCGCTCGACTTTTTACCCGTCATACAACCCAAAATGGCCTAAATAAAGAACAGCTTTGAAAGATCCAATAGAGTGTTTATGCGGGAGACATATTACATATCCTTGGTGTCTTTTCATGAGGACAGGGATGTTGAGTTGGGTATGTTTGGCACCACACCTGTAGCAGAAAACGTTCCCCCGCTGATGTCGATCACCCCCAGTGAAGCCAATTCATCCCTCAGTGGGTCCAATGGGACGAGTGTGCCTCATCCCGACTGGATGGGGAGCCCACCTGCCCAGGTGGGACAGGGATGGACAGCTGCTTGCTTGTCTGTTCAACGCCGCTCTGTACAGTGGCAGTCTCCCCGGGTTCCTGATGGGGAGCTGCGCCGCATTGGTCCCGAATCTCGGACCAGGCGGAGCTTAAGAGTATTGACAAGTGAAGGCCCATCACTCTGGGCTCCGCCGCCCTTAGGCCCTCTTCCAAGGTCCTGTGTGTGGGACGGGGCGAGGCTTGCCCCGTCCACCCGTTCGTTGTGGGGCTGCTCGGGGGTCACGGGCGGCAGTGCTGGCCTGGTGGTGTTGATGGGGTGGTGCGTGGCTTAGCGCCCAGTGAGTCTCCCGCCATTGTCTTCGCTGACCTGGCGCGGGTGTTCGCCTGACTTCCCATGTGATGGCCAACCCCTGAAGCTCCCGAGGAGTAGCTGCATAACACTGGCTCCTAGAGCTTTGATCAGGGGTGCTGTAGTGTATTGTCAGCTGGAGGCCTATCACTCTGCGCTCCGCCATCCCCAAGCTATTCTCCAAAATCCTATGTGACAGACTGTAATTACTTGCAAGGTTATTACTGTACAGGTTTAAGAAATATGCCAGTCTACCGAACTACTGTCTTGATTATTTTAAAGCCTCAGGAAACGGTTATGCATCATTGTAATACTTGTCACCAATCATTTAACAGTTTCTATTTGCATTCTACAGCTTGTTTTGGCTCTACACTTTACAACATGCCACTGTCATTGTCTTATTATCTCCTTGCAATTTCCATACTAAACGGGCCCACTATGCTGTAACTTATGGAAGCCCGTTTCACTGCGCCACCGTTCTGCTTGTCCCTCCTACTGACCCCATGTTGATCTCGTGACATGACCACGTGTCTTGTTCGTTAGGCCCGCCTAGTTAGCAAGGCTCTAGTTCTGGTGACGAAGCACAACTTCTGTGGAACGCAGTAGTCTCGTACAGCATTATTACATACCTACAAGTTACCAGATAAGCAAGTGGACAAATGATGAGTTATCAAATTAATAACAAACAATAAAACGTATATAATAATAATAATTATGATAATAAATTAGGGATAATTCAGTACCCTCTAACGCCGTTTAATATGAGTTAGGAGCGTGATTTCGGTTACCACACAGACCTCATAACCCTACAGACCAACATTCCATTTGAGCAGAAGTAACAAAACAATCCGACCCCATATCAAATCCTAACAAGTCAAATCTGGCTATAAACCACACCCCAGCGGATCAAATCTGGCTCCAAATCCAATCCTAATTAGTCAAGCTGGCTCTAAATCTAATCCTAATTAGTCTAATCTAGGCCTGAATCTAATTTTAGTCAATCAAATATGGCCCTAAATCTAATCCTATATAGTCAAACCTGGCAATAAATCAAATTGTAATAAGTCAAATCTGGCTCTAAATCAATCCTATGATGCCTAATCTGACCAAATCAATTCCTATTAAGTTGAATTCTGGATCTAAATCAAATCCTAATGAGTCAAACCCGACTCCAATCTAACCGTAATTAATCAAACCTGGCTCTACACCAATCCTACTTGGTTAAATCTGGACCCAAATTAATCCTTATGAGTCAGTTCTGGCCCTGAATCAAACTCTAATGAGTTGAATCTGGTTCCTAAAATTCCTAATGTATCAAACTTACTGTGTCATGGATTCAGTTACCATATGATTCTCACATCACCATGAAGATGACCCGGCGGTAATAAATGTGGGAAGTTATTTTAGAACAGAAGTACGAGTCAAACAAAGGTCACGAGGGAGAGGATGATCACCTGTGCACCTTTGTGAACGGCAGTGCCTGATCTCATCTTGACCAGGTACGGCATAAGTCCAGGGGTGACGTAGCCATCTGCGTTGGGTTGAAGCCAGTGACACTGAGGCACAGAACACAGTCAAAGGTGTACAAATATGACAAGTTTGCACCGCTGATTTGCAGCACCTTCGGCTTTACCGACATAAAGACTTATGGTTTCCCGCTGCTGGGGGCACGAAGGAGGTGGTATGAAAGGAACCCAAAGGTGCTGAGGGAGACGGTGACTCCCTATGTCCAGAAGAATGTGATGGCTAAGCTGTTTAGCGTTATAACTATTAGGGGTAACATCAGCATCCTTAAACTCTTCAAGAATCGCTTCCACACTGCACAAAGCTTCCCACTGCACATTTAACAAAGTTCAAACTATAAACATTCAAGCTATTGTTCATTTAGGTTAATGCTCTATATTCACCCAATTAAATCACATATAACCAAGCCCACTGCTCGTCATTCGTTTCTCCCTTCCACTCTCCGTTTTGGCTAACACTTTATAATATGCCACTACTATTATCACTACTATTATCTTTTAAAAAAAAAAAAAAAAAAAAAAAAAAAACCGCTGGCTCTTTTAGGCCCAGCCTTGATTCTCCTGCTCTCCTGTTAACCTGTTTTCTTCTTGGTTCATCAGGTCTAATAGACTAGGAATCGACAATGATTTCTACCCCTGTGGAGATTCTTGCTCCTGAAGGGTTAATGCTGATGGATAATTGACATATTGTTTACATCCAGCTGAATTAAACCTTAGAATACTTATGTCCACTACAATAAATTAAACATTTGCAATGCCGTGCACACAGGATTCATAATTTCACATCTGTATTAGACTTCTCAGGTGTTTTACCTTGGCTGTGGTTTGTAATGTCATATGGTGCTGCGGTGACTTGTCCACTGATGGGGTGTTTCTCATATTTAGCTGGACACCCATCGTATGAGTCGCCATCCACTTAAGATATTTGCAACAGGCTTATTGAGTTCATCTCTATTTCCTGCCAATTAAGAGAGGTGGATTAATCATGTGGGTTTTGGCTTCCCTTGTCCAATATCATAGCTGATGGACGATTTGTGGCACTTACGGACATCGCCGCTGGCATTTGACTAATCTAGTTCACTTGCGCCTGTATGCCTTCCACACCAGCCGGGTGTGGCATAGGTTCTAAAATCATAAGACGCTTTGCTCAGTTTGATCTGGACATTCAGGTTCGGATTGATGGTCCACTTGGATGATCATCGTCGTGATTAGTTTGTTTTGATTTTGGCTAGAGGGTCAATTTGACCCAGAGCAATTTGTGTCTCGGGTTCCAGTGGCGTTTGGCTTTCCCACCTGAATGACGGTGTAGCTCAAGTTCTATTATTTGGTCATACCTCAGGCCACGGGTTCATGTTGGGTTCTTAATTCTTTGACTTGGCCGTGTCAGACCTATGCTGGGCATCATTACTTCGCTTGTGGCAGCGCTTAAACGAGCTACACTGGTTAGTCTTGTCACCTTTGGCTTCAGCCAAGTCTATCCCACTTTGATTCTCAAGTAGTTTGAAGGACTTATTCATGCATTCAGAGTAGCTCATCTGGATTTTGCAGCTCCTTATATAGAGGATGGACAAATCCAGATCCAATGGCCTCAAATGACCCACTATTTAGCTACAAGGCCCTCTCGGTAGCCAGGAAGCATGGCCACTTGGTGTCAATCCTGGCTTCCTCAAACTGGCTGCCTTTCCTTTTGCCATACAGCTCTGTAGTTTCTTATGTTAAACTTCAAAGCTTTCAGTGACCTGGCTACCCCTTAGCCTCAAGTTCTTTAGATCTCCGGTTTGTGTCCTGAACTTAATGATCCAATAATCAGTTCCTACTGACTGTTCCTTCTACCGGACTCAAAGTTATGAAATGAGCTTTTCTTTTCTTCGTCGCCCCTGTCCTGTGGAACGACCTGCCTTGCCAGATCTGATCTCCTTCATCCTGGATCATCTTGGATCACGTCCTACGCTTACCTTAGCTGCCTTAACAGACCAGTTACGACGAGTTATGATTTCGAGGTGTAGCTAGTTATTGATTTAAAATCATCACATTGGACCTGGATGGAAACGCTCTGATCGAACTATCATCCCCTTGACCCTTCTTGAGAGCTGACTATTGTCAATCACTAATACTGATTTTATTAATTGTCAATTTCTAACTTTGGGCATAAATTAGACTAATGGATCTTGGTTATCTGTGTTTGACAAAAACACGTACTGCCAGCCATTAATGCCTTGATGCTGAGGCCAACAACGGCAACACCTGCTTTAATTGCAACTTTACATTAAAGCATTTTTAACTCCTGGACTAATTACTTTCATTAATCAACTTTAATCAATTAACTCTAGTTCATTAACTTCCCGGACTCCCAGGTCCAGAAAGAAGGCGATGGCTAAGCTATTTATGGTGATAGCCATAAGGGACACCACTAGCATTTTAAACTTTTCAAGGAGCGCCCCGCACAGCATATGCTGCCTGCTGCACGTCCTAATAGAGCTCAAACTATAAATGTCCTAACTACTGTCTGTTTAGGTACATGTCATATATTTACCTGTTTAACCACACACAATCAAGTTCACTGGTCTTCCTTTGTATACTTCGTGTTGGCGTCAGGATATGACCATATGTCCCGCCTTGGGCCCCAACCGAGTAGGGTGAGTGGGGCTTCAACTCTGGTCAGGCTGCACATTCACACCTATGTGAGTTTGTTCAAGTAGTGTTTAAAAGGGGGTTGAGCCTGTAGAAAGACAAAGTCGGGTTCATAAGGGTGATCAAAACAACTGACAACAAATCAAATCAATTCTAATAGACAAACCTGAACAATAAAGACATGATGAGGACTTATAACTCTGGCTGTGCTTGTCTAATACAAGAGAAGGAAAGGAAAACGTATAAACAACTAGATTGACATAGATAATTCCCCTTCCCCCTCTTTATGGTGAGCAGTGGTATAAGTAGCCTTGCTGTCTCGGCTGACATGCTCCACCCTGGCTCCACCTCCCCACTCTCTTTATGACTGGAACAGCCATCACTAGGAGCTCAAACCAGACAAAGTTAAATCAGACAAACACAGCAAAGTAAACCTTATGTAACATTTATTCTATAATACTACCTGGCGTGATGCCATTTAGCAAGACCAGTTTGTCTCGCAAAGCTAGATAAAGCTACCTTAACACACATTCTAACATGTTTGTTGACCAGTTTCTATGGCAACGGAACATTAATAGAGGCAGTTGACCTGGTTTTTTATCAGTTGAGTGCGCGGCAGTTGAGTGGTAAAGACCTGAAATTAACAGCTGCGTCCTCTTCACCTCTACATAGCATAACGACTTCGAAAACGATCTTCGGCCACGAGCCTCTGCTTACTTAGCAGCAGCGATGTTTTCCTCCTTGGCTCCCCATCCGGCCAACAACATAGTGTTTTTTAACACTGACAGGGACTTGAAGGAGGCGCTTGGCTCAGGCCTCAAACTCCCCATATCAATAACGGTAGGACTAAAAGTCCCTTGGAGGGTGACGCCCTGTCCCCTCTGTAATGAGGTTTTAGAGACGGCTAGGGATGGCTTTGGGCATTTCCTCAGAAAGCATCAAGCGAGGAAAATCAGCTGGTTCTGCATTAAATGCGACAGCTCGAAGCCAGGCCTCCACAGTGCTACCTGCCACGCGGCGAAATGTGTAGCCAATAAGCGCGTCCGTCCTACAACTACCCACATGTTTGTGTGCGAGATCTGCTCTTCTAGTTTCAAAACTAGAAGGGGCCTCTCACTACACACCAAGAAGCACGGTAACCCAGGTAATAAACTGAAAACCAAGAAACTTGGTGATAGTCACGCTGGTCACTGCGAGGGCCTTTTTTCCCCCCTCCCCTCACCTACAAACAAGCGGGCGACCCAGCCTAGTATGACTTTAAAGAGATACCTGGAACATCAGTTCATTAACGTTAACGTCCCCCCGGGGTGCATTCACCCCCTTAAGTCCTCGCCTGCGCTGGTCAACAGGACCTTATCACTCTACGTGAAAAAGATGAAGAGCTCCAATAAGATAAGCGTGAGTAGGCCTTGGAAACCTCGCAGGCTTCGTGTGACCAAGGGAAACCGGAGGGACAAATACAGGACCATCCAGAGCCTGTACACGAATGACATGGCGGCCGCCGCATCATTAATTCTGGACGGGAAGGAGGAAACCACGTGCAACATCAACATTAGAAAAATCGAGGAGGCCTACATTGCACTGTGGGAGAAAGATGACATGTACAAGGAACTGGGCGTGTTTGGCACACTACCTGAAGCCAACAACGAACCTCTATTAATGGCTATTACCCCCAGTGAAGTGTTGGCGGCCATCAGAGGTTCCAGGGGTAAGAGTGCGCCCGGTCCTGATGGCATCAGGAAGGCCCACCTGCTGTTATGGGATAAAGATGGTGAGAAGCTGGCCCATCTTTTCAATGCGATTTTGTATAACGGTAAACTCCCCAGACTCCTCAAGAGGAGCCGTTCAATCCTGGTTCCCAAGAGCTCGGACCTTATGGAACTTAGTAGAGTGGAAAACTGGAGGCCCATCTCTCTTAGTTCCACTATCCTGAGGCTCCTGTCGAAAATCCTCTGTGACAGACTGAGCGAGGCCTGCCCAGCCCACTCGTCACAGAAGGGCTTCACTAGAGGTGAGGGCTGTGGTACCAACCTGATGTTACTCGACGGTGTGGTGCGGAGGGCGGTTCGCCGCAAGGAGACCCTCGCTGTTGTGTTTATAGATCTGGCGCGCGCGTTTGATTCTGTTTCACACCAGCACATCCGTGAGGTGCTGGAGTTGAGGAAGGTCGATGCCAACATCTGCGACCTTGTCAGCAACTCTTATAAGCACGCCAGTTCCAGGGTGCTCACCCACAGTGGGCGCACCCGGTCAATCACACTTAAGGTCGGAGTGAAACAGGGAGACCCAATGTCCCCTCTGCTCTTTAACCTCTGCCTGGACCCACTGCTCACGTTTCTGGACCAGAGAGGCTCTGGATTCACTCTCTCGGGCCAGAGTGTCACCGCACTCGCCTACGCCGATGACCTGGTCCTCCTCAGTGGGTCCTGGACAGGCATGGCTAGGAACCTCCTGATCTTGGAGAAGTTCCTAGATCACACCGGCCTGGAGGTCAAAATTAAGAAGTGTGGTGGCTTCTACCTAAATGCCTCCAAGCAGAGCGTGGTCGTTAACGACTGCGCTGAGTGGACAATTCGCTCAGCCCCTGTCCCCATGGTTGATGAGACCCAGGCGTATAAATACCTGGGTGTTCTAGTCAACCCTAAGAGGGGTATCCTGCCCTCGAACCCGGTGAGGGAGATCACACCCATACTTCGTAGGATCAGCAGGGCCCCCCTCAAACCCTCCCAAAAAGTCAAAATACTCGTGACTTACGGTATCCCCAGAATAACATACGGGGCTGACATGAGCCTAGCTGGCATTTTGAACCTGAGGAAAGCAGACCTTGAAATAAGAAATAACGTTAAATCCTGGCTTCACCTGAGTCAATCGACCGCTGATGGCCTTTTCTACAGCGCCAAAGTGAACGGCGGGTTGGGGCTGCCCAAGCTGGAAAAGATTATCCCAATAAGCCAGGTCAAAAGGTGGTGTAGGATGTTCCAATCTGGAGACGTCAAGTGCAGAGCGCTAGCCCCCTCACTGCTCCCTAAGTTGGAGATTGAGAAAAGGTGGGTAGCTGCCACCGGGGGGGGGGGTGAGGGAAGTCTCCAGGAAAGGCTAACACTAACCAGCCCCATAGTGATTGGCAAGAGATGGAGGGACCCTGAATACGAAAGATGGTGCGGCCTCAAATGTCAAGGTCGTGGCCTTGCCACTTTCGCCAAAGACCCTGTTAGCAACAGCTGGATGGGCGACCACTGGGGATTGCACGAATCGGACTACATTCTGGCTCTCCAGCTCCGCTCCAGCACGGTTGGCACTTTGACCACTCGCAGCCGTTGGAGGCGTGGTAATACCAATTGCAGGGCCTGTGGCAGGGGCTGGGAGGGCATCATTCATGTTGTGAGCCAATGCAAATTTTTCAAAAAGAACAGAATGGCGAACCACAATATCATCTGTGGTATGTTGGCGGTCGTCGGTCGAACCCTTGGCTGGGTTGTCAAGCAGGAGAAGAGGATTACCTGTCCTCACCTGGGAACAGCGGTGCCTGATCTGATCATGCTCAAGAACGGGAGAGGCCTGGTGGTTGACGTGGCCGTCTGTTTCGAAATGAAACCTTCTACTCTGAGGCGTAGAGCCGAGGCCAAGGTCAGCAAATACGAAAAGTTTGCACCCGTGGTCTGCAACATGTTTGGCCTGGCTGACGTCAAGACCTTTGGCTTTCCGCTGGGCGCCAGAGGTAAATGGTATGAAGGCAACGCTACTGTACTGAGGGAGATGGGTCTCCCCAGGTCCAGGATCAAGGCGATGGCCAAATTGTTCAGTGTGACAGCCATAAGGGGCTCTACTAAGATTTTGAAAATATTCAAGAAGCACACCCGGACAGCATAAAGGACCACTGGTTGGTAGAGCCAACCGCCTCATGCTTCACCTTAACACAAACATTGTTCCCAAACGATAATCTGTTCAACTCACTGTTCCGTAACCAACCACACACATTTTAATTCACATGTAATCTAATGTTACTGTTCTACTTATCTCTCCTGTTACCCCAGGTTGGTTTTGTGACGTTATCACTTGTTCTGTTCTTTAGGCCCGTCCAGTTAGTAAGGCCCTAGTTCTGGCGAGTTCGCATAACTTCCATGGTATGCAGTCGTCTTGTACAGCGTTATTACTTACCAATAAGTTACCAAATAAATAAGTTGACGAATAAACGAGTTAATAAATAAATAAGTTAATAAATCAATAAACTTACAATAAATATGTAAATAACAACAATAATAATAACATAAGGGATAGTTCAGGACCCTTCATGCCATATTATTTGTGATAGAAACGTAAGGTGTGTCACCACGCAGACTTCACAACCATACATACTAACAACTCAATTGAACTGAAGTAGCAAAGCAATCTGACTAAACCTACTACTAGTAAATTAAATCTGGCTTTAAATCAATTTCTAATAAGTTAATCTGGCTCTAAATCAAACTTTAAAGAGTTAAACATGACCTAATACCAAATCCCTAACGAGCCAAAATCCAGCTCCGAATCACATCTTAACGAATCAATTCTGGCTCTAAACCTAACCCTAACAAGTCATATCTGGCTCTAAATCAATCCTAAGTAATTAAATCTGGCCCTAAGTTAAATTGTAATAAGTCAAATCTGGCTCTAAATCTAATCCTAAGGTGCCAATTCTGACTAAACCTAATCCCAATAAGTTAAATCCGGTTCCATATCAAATCCCAACTATTCAAATCTTGCACTATATTGAATCCAACTTAGTCAAACATGGCTCCACATCGAGTTTTCATGAGCTGGTTCTGGCGCCAATCAATCCTATCGAGTTAAACATGGGCCAAACCGAATCCCAATAAATCAAATCTGGCTCTAAATCTAATCCTAGTGTATCACATTTGGCCCCAACTCCAATCCTAATTAGTCAAATTTGGCCCTAAATCTAATCCAAATCAACCAAATACGGGTCCAAATTAAATACTAGTCAGTCTAATCTGGCCCTAAATCGAATCCCAAGAGGTCAAATCTGGCTATAAATCAAATCATAATAAGTCAAATCTGGCTCTAAATCAAATCCTTTTAATGCCAAATCTGACTAATTTCACCCCTTAATTAGTTAAACCCTGGCCTCAAATCAAACCCTAACGAGTGAAATCCAGCTCCAAATCACATCCGAACAAGTTAAATCTGACCCTAAACCAATTCAAATATGACACTAAACCAATTCCTAACGAGGCAAATCCGGCTAAATCAAACCCGAACGAGTTTAAAGCTTGCCCTAAATCTAACCCTAAAGAGTGAATATGATTCTAAATCAAATCCAAAGTGACAAATCCAGCTCCAAATCACATCCCAGCAAGTCTAATTTGGCCCTAAATCTAATCCCAATCGAGTCATGTCTGGCTCTAAATCAAATTTAATGAGGTTAAACTTGTCTAAGTATAACCCTACCCCTAACCCTAACGCTAACCCTAACCCTGTCAAGTTGAATCTGGCTCCACATCAAAGCCCAACATGTCAAATCTGGCCCTATACCTAGTACCAACAAGTTTTATCTGGCTCTTAATCAAATCCTAAGAAGTCTAATCTGGCCCTAAATCATACCGTAACAAGTCAAACCCGGCTCCAAAACAAACCCTGAAACGGTAATCTGACTAAATCGAATCCCAACGAGTCAAATCCGTCCCCAAGTCGTAGCATAATAGGCTATATCTAGATCCAAATCCATCCTAACGAGCCACATCTGACCCTAGGTCAAATCATAATAAGTCAACCTGGCGCTAAATCAAATCCTAACAAGACAACCTGACATTAAATCTAATCCTAATAAGTCAAACCTGGCTCTACATCAAACCCCACTAAGTGAAACCTGGCTCTAAATCTAATCCTAGCGAATCACATTTGGCTCCAACTCCAATCCTAATTAGTCAAATTTGGCCCTAAATCTAATCCTAAACAACCAAACATGGGTCCAAATTAAATACTAGTCAGTCTAACCTGGCCCTAAATTGAATCCCAAGAGGTCAAATCTGGCTATAAATCAAATTGTTATAAGTCAAAGTTGGTGCTGTATCGAATCCTATAATGCCAAATCCAACTAAATCAATTCCTAATAAGTTTAATTCTGGCTCCAAAACTAATCCTTATTGGTCAATTCTGGCGTTAAATCTAATCCAAATCAGTATAATCTGGGTCCAAATCAAATCCTAATCAGACTAATCCGGCCCAAAATGAAATCCCAGAAGTCAAATCTGGCTCTAAATCAAATCCTATAATGCCAAATCTGACTAATTTCACCCCTTAATAAGTTAAACTCTGGCCTTAAATCAAACCCTGACGAGTGAAATCCAGCTCCAAGTCACATCCTAACAAGTCAAATCTGGCCCTAAACCAAATCCTAACGAGTCATATCTGGCGATAAGTCAAATCCTGAAGAAGTTAAACTTGACTAAATCAAAATCCCAATAAGTTAAATCGGGCCCTAAATCAAATCCCAACGTGTCAGATCCGGCCAGAATCAAACCCTAACAAGTCAAAGCTTGACATAAATCTAACTCTAGAGAGTGAATATGACTCTAAATCATATCCAAAGAGAGAAATCCAGCTCCAAATCACGTCCCAGTAAGTCAAATTTGGCCCTAAGTCAAATCCCATCGAGTCATGTCTGGCTCTAAATCAAATTTAATGAGGTCAAACTTGTCTAAGTCTAACCCTACCCCTAACCCTAACCCTACCCCTAATAAGTTGTATCTGGCTCCAAATCAAATCCCAATATGTCAAATCTGGCCCCATACTTAGTACCAATAAGTTTTATCTGGCTCTTAATCAAATCCTAAGAAGTCTAATCTGGCCCTAATTCATACCGTAACTAGTCAAACCCGGCTCCAAATAAAACCCTGAAACGGTAATCTGACCAAATCTAACCCTAACGAGTCAAATCCGACCCCAAGCCGTGTCATAATAGGTTATATCTGGATCTAAATCCATCCTAACGAGCCGCATCTGGCCCTCGGTCAAATCATAACAAGTCAATCTGGCGCTAAATCAAATCCTAACAAGACAACCTGGCGTTAAATCAAATCCTAGCAAGTCAAAGCTGGCCCCAAACCAACACCAACGAGTGTCACCTGGCTCTAGATCTAATCCCAAGAGTCAAATCTGGCCCTAAAATCAAATTGTAACAAGGCAAACCAGGCTCTGAGCTAAACCCTAATATATGCCAAATCTGGTTGAAGCAAATCCCAACTAGTCAAACCTGGCCCCGAACCTAAATCTATAAGTCACATCTGGCTCCTAATCTAACTCTAGGAAGTCGAACCTGACCCTAAACCAAATACTAACTAGTCACACCTGGCTCTTAACCAAATTCTAAGAAGCCAAACGGGGCCCCGAATCTAATTACAACAAGTTAATAAATCTGGCTCTACATCAAATCTAAATGCCGAATCAGACTAAACCAAATCCTTTTAGGCTAAAGCTGGCCTTAATATCAAATCTTAGCGAGTCAAATCCGGCTCTATGTCAAATGGTAATAAGTTAAATCTGGATCCGTATCAATCCTATTGAGTCAAATCTGGCCCTAAAAGAAAATCACAGGTGGTCACAACTAGCTCCAATCTGATACCAGCGTGTCAAAACTGGCCCCAAATCAAACCCTAATAAGCCAAATCTGGCCCTAATCTAATCCTGACATTTCAAATTTGGCCCTAAACCAAACACCAACGAATCACATCTGGCCCCAAATCTAATCCTAAGAAATCAATCTGGCCCTAAATTGTATAGTAGCGAGTCTAATCTGGCTCTAAATCAAGCCATGAAATGCCAAATCTGGCTAAACCTAATCCGAATGAGTTAAATCTGGCCCCTAGTTGAATAGTAACAAGTTATATCTGGTTCCAAATCTATCCCAACGGGTAACATTTGGCCCTAAATCAAATTCTAAATTAGTTATATCTGGCGCTAAATATATTCCCAAAGAGGTAAACAAGACTTAAAATCAAATCCCTACGAGCCAAACCCAGCTCTGAATCACATCCTAACGAATCAAATCTGGCCTTGAACCAAACACTAACGAATCATATCTGACTCTAAATCAGATTCTAAGAATTCAAATCTGGCCCTAAATTGAATTGTAGCTAGTCTAGTCTGGCTCTAAATCAAACCCTAAAATGCCGAATCTGACCGAATCTAATCTGAATGAGTTAAATCTGGCCCCTAGTTGAATAACAACAAGTTATATCCAGATCCAAATCCATCCTAACGGGTCTAAAGTGGCCCTAAATTGAATTCTAAATTAGTCAAATTTGGCCCTAAATCAAATCCCAACGAGTCATGTCTGGCTCTAAATCAAATCTTAATGAGGTCAAACTTGTCCAAGTCTAACCCTAAACTAACCCTATCCCTATCCCTACCCCTAATAAGTTGAATCTGGCTCCAAATCAAATCCCAAAAGAATAAACAGGACTTAAAATCAAATCCACACGAGCCAAATCTAACACTGAATCACATCCCAACGAATCAAATCTGGCCTTGAACCAAACACTAACGAATCATATCTGACTCTAAATCAGATTCTAAGAATTCAAATCTGGCCCTACATTGAATTGTAGCTAGTCTAGTCTGGCTCTAAATCAAACCCTAAAATGCCAAATCTGACCAAATCTAATCTGAATGAGTTAAATCTGGCCCCTAGTTGGATAACAACAAGTTATATCCAGATCCAAATCCATCCTAACGGGTCTAAAGTGGCCCTAAATTGAATTCTAAATTAGTCAAATTTGGCCCTAAATCAAATCCCAACGAGTCATGTCTGGCTCTAAATCAAAGCTTAATGAGGTCAAACTTGTCCAAGTCTAACCCTACCCCTAATAAGTTGAATCTGGCTCCAAATCAAATCCCAAAGAATAAACAGGACTCAAAATCAAATCCACACGAGCCAAATCTTACACTGAATCACATCCCAACGAATCAAATCTGGCCTTGAACCAAACACTAACGAATCATATCTGGCTCTAAATCTAATCCTAAGAAGTCAAATCTAGCCCTTAATTGTATTGTAGCATGTCTAATCCAGCTCTAAATCTAATCCTAGAGTGTCTTATCTGACTAGATCAAACCCTAACAAGTTACATCTGGTCCAAATCCAATCCCAACTAATCTGCTCTGGCACTACATCGAATCTAATCCAGTCAAGTCTGGCTCTTCGTCGAGTTTCTCATGAGCTGTTTTCGTTTCTAACCAATCCTTACGAATCAAGTCGGGCACCTAATCAAATCCTAACAAGTCAATCTGGCTCTAAATCTAATCCTTCAATGCCAAAGCTGACTTAATCAATTCCTAATAAGTTAAACCTGGCTCTACATCAAACCCCAAGTGAAATCTGGCTCTAAATCAATCCTAATGAGTCAATTCCGGTCCCAAACAATTCCAATGTTTCAAACCTGCCGCGTCATGGATGCAGGTACCATATGATACTCAAACCACCATGGCTTATCCCATCCTGATCGAGTACGGCAGTGGTCTAGTGGGCGGCGTTGCCTCCGCTCTGAGTTGTATCCGGAGACCCTGAGGCACAGAGCACAGTCAAAGGTAAACAACATGACAAATTTGCCCCGCTGTTTTTGCTGCACCTTCGGCCTGACCTAATTAAAGAACCGCAGTTTCCTGCCGGGGGCATGAGTGAAGTGGTATAAGGGAACCCCCGAGGTACTGTGGAGACACTCCCTTTTATCCAGTAGAATGTGATTGCTAAGCTAGTTAGTGTAGTTGCCATTATAGGCACCATTTATATCCTCAACTCCTCGTGAAGCGGTCCTGCACAACACAAAATTTCCCATTGCACGTTTTAATAGAGCACAAACTATAAGTGTCTAAGCTATAGTCTATCTAGGTTAATGTTCCATGGTTACCCTACTAAATCACACATAATCGAGTTCACTGTTCCCCATTCGTTTCTTCTGTCTACTCTCAGTTTTTGGCTCAACAACTTATGATATGCCACTATCTTTATCCCCTTGCAATTTCATTACTGCACAGGTCTCCATGCTGAAACTTATGTAAGCCCGTTTCACCGCACCAGACGGAAACCATAAGTGTCTTTAGTGTCACATGTTGCCCAAAATGTCACATTGTTACATTGCAGCATATACAATGCCACTTTAGTCTAGACCACCGACTGTAGTAGCTAAACACCCTTAACACAACCGTTTATCCCGCTGTCTGGCTAAGCCGAGGGCATGCAGCACATTGCTTCACAAGGAATTATTACATATACCTAAGCAAGCTTAGAGAACATAAACGGGACCTCATACCCCACGCCTCCTTGGTAATCCTGATGGTGTAAGCATGCTGGAAAGCACTGGTGCCCCTCATTGACCACCATGGTTTGAGCCTCAATTTCCCCTTTCCCCCCTCCGAACCGTGACCTTGGGATGTGGCACATGACTTCACAGACCCAGCAATGGTAACAACAACGTAGGTTCACATGCACAGCAAACCTCATCTAAATAGTAATGTCAATTCTGTAGTAGGTGGTAACCCGCTATATGCAAAGGACCTACTATCCGTCAAAATAAAAGCTACCTAAGACATACGAACTCAGCCCAGAACAACCTATCACTTGGTAATATATTGCAAAGCTTTCAATTCCGGTCCTCATGGGTTAACAAACAATTAGTTGCATAGGTGTAGTCTAAGTACATAGTTATCAGGCGGGAGCTTAACCGAATAATTAGTTGTAACTCAGAATCTTCATGAACGGGTCTGCTCCTTATGCTCTAACGAGGCCTCACAGAATTCGAATTAATAATAATTAATATTTTGAACAATTATCTGGCCTCACACATTCGAAATCCGCAGTGTCTGCTGTTTTTTTTTTTTTTTTTTTTTTTTTTTTTTAACAGACAATTGACTAAGTACACTGGTTGACCTCGACGCATAAATGGATATATAGAGGTAAACCTAGATACGTAGCACGTATGTAGGTTAGCATGCTCGGGATACATGAGGTTCCCAGGACCGGAATAAAAGCTGACAAAGCATGGAATTGAAGTTGTTACGTAACCTGAAGCTCAGTGCTGCCATCTGCTGTCAGTTCCACGGCAGTTTTACACAATGTCATGTGCCCCGAATAAAACACAGCGCTCCTCGTGGACAGTATAGGAACTGCAGTTTTTCAATGTAACGCAGTATATGTCCTTTCATAAATAATGATAATACATTTAGCCCCCGGGCCTAATTGAATTGCGCGGCTGGCCGGTCCTGGCCAGTGGGCCTGAGGTTTGACACCCTGGTGTAAAGTGATGCAAACGAAGGATGTCTTACGCGGAAATCTGGCCCCCCCCGCTACCACCCAGTACATAGTATTCCATATGAGCATACTATTTATACTTGAAATGGGTAGGGTCAGGGATTCCACTCCTCCAATACATGGGTCTAAAGCCCCAGTAACTGACGGTGTAATGCATCTAGTGAGCTCACCCTTTGAGTGTGGGGGTCCTCGGAACTGTGTACAGGACTGATGGTGAAATGCTTCGAATGGACCCCACCCTTCTAGTGCATTGGCTTGAAACTGTCCCCATAATTGACGGTAATGCATTGAAGGGAGCCAACTCTTCAAATGCATGGGTTTCTAAACTTCCTACTGGAATTGATGGTAAAATGCATTGAAGAGAGCCCACTCTTTGAATGCGTGGGTTCGAAATTAACCTAGGAATTGAAGGTGTAATGCACTGAAGGGAGCCCACACCTCTAGATCATGGGCCAGAAACTGCTCCTAAATTTGATAGTTCAATGCATTGAATGGTGCCCACTCTTCGATTGCATGGGTTTGAAACCAGCCCAGGAATTGATGGTGAATTGCATTGAAGGGAGCCCACCCTTCTAGTGCATGGGTTTGTAACTGCCCCCAAAATTGACAGAAAATGCATTGAAGGGAGCCCACTCTTCGAATGCAGGGGTATTTGATACATGCTACAGGAATTGACGGTCAAATGCACTGAGGAGAGCCCACTCTTTGAGTGCAGGGGTGTTAACTAACCCAGGATTTGATGGTGAAATGAAATACATAAAGCCACCCTTCGAATGCATGGGTTCCCGAAATATCGTACAGGAATTGACGGAAATGCATTGAAGGGATCCCTCTCCTCTAATGCAGGGGTTTATAACTGCCCCAGGAATTGACGGTTAATTGCATTGATGGGAGCCCCTCCCTCAAATGCATGGGTATTCGAAAGAACCTACAGGAATTGAATAGGAAATGTATTGAAGGGAGCACACTCTTTGAATGCATGGGCTTTTGTAAAATCTTACAGGAATTGACGGTGCAATGCATTGAAGGGACCCCACTCTTTAAATGCACGGGTTTGAAACTAACCCAGGACTTGATGAAAAGTGCTTTGAAGTGAACCCACCCTTCAAACGCATGGGTTTTTGAAACATCCTACAGGAACTGACGGTGTAATGCATTGAAGGGAGCCCACTCTTTAAATGCATGGATCTTGAAATATTTTACAGGAATTGACGGTGGAATGCATTGAAGGTGACCACTCTCCAAATGCAAGGGTTCTCGAAACATCTTCCAGGACTTGACGGTATAGGCATTGAAGTGTGTCCACCCTTCAAATGCCTGGGTTTTGGGAACATCCCACAGGAATTGACGCTGTAATGCATTGTAGGGAGCCACCCCTCTAGTGCATGGGTTTGAAACTGCCCTCAAAACTGACAGTAAAATGCATTGAAGGGAGCCCACTCTTCGAATACATGGGTTCGAAACTAACCCATGATTTGTCAGTGAAATGTATTGAGGAGAGCGCACCCTTCCAATGCAGGGGTTTTTGAAACATCTTACAGGTATTGACGGTGAGTGCCTCGAAGGGATCCCGCTCTTCAAATGCAGGGGTTTAAAAACAACCCAGGTCTTGACGGTGAATTGCATAGAAGGGTGCTCACGCTTAGAATGCCTGGGCTTTGGAAAATCCTACAGGAGTTGACGGTGGAATGCATTGAAGGGGTCCTACTCTTCAAGTGCATGGGTTTAAAACTAACCCAGGACTTGACGGTGAAATGCATTGAAGGGAGCACATTCTTCAAATGCATGGGCTTTTGGAAATCCTACAGGAATTGATGGTGAAATGCATTGAAGGGAGCCCACTCTTCAAAAGCAGGGGTTTGGAACTAATCCAGGAATTGACGGTGAAATGCATTGGAGGAAGCCCACTCTTTGACTGCATGGGTTCTTGAAACATCTTACTGTGATGGAAGGTTATATGCATTGAAGGGAGCCCACTCTTTGAATGCATGTGTTTGAAACTAACCCAGGAATTGATGGTGAAATGCATTGAAGGGAGTCACTCTTCAAATGCATGGGCAGCCAAAGTCGTGCGGTTGTCATGGCCTGGTAAGGTCGTCACTTGAGTGCCGCTTGCACTGCTGGAGACTCGGCGCACTGTATCTCTGAGAGCATGAGATGGGGCTCTCACAGAAGTCAGGGTCCTCCTGTCATGACTGACTCAGACTACTAACCGCTGTGTGGCGTGCAGGTGAAGGGCGCTGCTGTGCTGGGTAAGCACTTTTGCTACTTGGTGCGTCAGCGCTACTGCCATGCGCGTGAGTCGCTTCTGCGGCTCGCCCGTGCAGCGGCGTGGAATGAGGCAAGACTGGCAGAGAGGAAGGTGCCGTCCAAGGGGGACTATAGTGTGTCTAAGCTCTGGAGTGTTGGAGAGGTGCGGTCGCTCACCAGGCTCATCCGGGAGCCTGGAGGCAAGGTCGCTACGTACTGCTTGTCGCTGACGGGATGGGAAAGAGCGAGACGACCAAACAGGTGAGGAACTAGAAGGTTACGGGACGTCATCAGTGGCGGCCGCACTAAGGACCCAAGCTGCCCTGCAACACAATGTTAGGGTAGCCGAAGTCGTGCGGGTGTCACAGCCTGGAAAGGTCGTCACTTGAGTGCCGCATACACTGCCGGAGACTCGGCGCACTGTATCCCCGAGAGCATGAGCTGGGGCTCTCACAGAAGTCAGGGTCCTCCTGTCATGGACTGACTCAGACTACTGACCGCTGTGTGGCGTGCAGGTGAAGGGTGCTGCTGTGCTGGGTAAGCACTTCTGCTGCTTGGTGCGTCAGCGCAACTGCCATGCGCGTGAGTCGCTTCTGCGGCTCGCCCGTGCAGCGGAGTTGAATGAGGCAAGACTGGCAGAGAGGAAGGTGCCGTCTAAGAGGGACTATAGTGTGTTGAAGCTCTGGAGTGTTGGAGAGGTGCGGTCGCTCACCAGGCTCACCCGGGAGCCCGGAGGCAAGGTCGCTACGTACCGCTTGTCGCTGATGGGATGGGAGATAGCGAGACGACCAAACAGGTGAGGAACAAGAAGTTAATGGGACCTCCTCAGTGGCGGTCGCACTAATGACCTAGGCTGCCCTGCAGCACAATGCTAGGGCAGCCGAAGTCGTGCGGGTGTCACAGCCTGGAAAGGTCGTCAATTGAGTGCCGCATGCACTGCCGGAGACTCGGCGCACTGTATCCCCGAGAGCATGTGCTGGGGCTCTCACAGAAGTCAGGGTCCTCCTGTCATGGACTGACTCAGACTACTGACCGCTGTGTGGCGTGCAGGTGAAGGGCGCTGCTGTGCTGGGTAAGCACTTTTGCTACTTGGCGCGTCAGCGCTACTGCCATGCGCGTGAGTCGCTTCTGTGGTTCGCCCGGGCAGCGGCGTGGAAAGAGGCAAGACTGGCAGTGAGGAAGGTGCCGTCCAAGGGGGACTATAGTGTGTCTAAGCTCTGGAGTGTTGGAGAGGTGCGGTCGCTCACCAGGCTCATTCGGGAGCTTGGAGGCAAGGTCGCTACACACCGCTTGTTGCTGACGGGATGGGAAATAGCGAGACGACCAAACAGGTGAGGAACAAGAAGGGAATGGGACCTCCTCAGTGGCGGTCGCACTAATGACCTAGGCTGCCCTGCAGCACAATGTTAGGGCAGCCGAAGTCGTGCGGGTGTCACAGCCTGGAAAGGTCGTCAATTTGAGTGCCGCATGCACTGCCGGAGACTCGGCGCACTGTATCCCCGAGAGCATGAGCTGGGGCTCTCACAGAAGTCAGGGTCCTCCTGTCACGAACTGACTCAGACTACTGACCGCTGTGTGGCGTGCAGGTGAAGGGCGCTGCTGTGCTGGGTAAGCACTTTTGCTACTTGGTGCGTCAGCGCTACTGCCATGCGCGTGAGTCGCTTCTGCGGCTCGCCCGTGCAGCGGCGTGGAATGAGGCAAGACTGGCAGAGAGGAAGGTGCCGTCCAAGGGGGACTATAGTGTGTCTTAGTTCTGGAGTGTTGGAGAGGTGCGGTCGCTCACCAGGCTCCCGGATGAGCCTGGAGGCAAGGTCGCTACGTACCGCTTGTCGCTGACGGGATGGGAAATAGCGAGACGACCAAACAGGTGAGGAACAAGAAGGTAATGGGACCTCCTCAGTGGCGGTTGCACTAATGACCTAGGCTGCCCTGCAGCACAATGCTAGGGCAGCCGAAGTCGTGCGGGTGTCACAGCCTGGACAGGTCGTCAATTGAGTGCCGCATGCACTGCCGGAGACTCGGCGCACTGTATCCCCGAGAGCATGAGCTGGGGCTCTCACAGAAGTCAGGGTCCTCCTGTCATGGACTGACTCAGACTACTGACCGCTGTGTGGCGTGCAGGTGAAGGGTGCTGCTGTGCTAGGTAAGCACTTTTGCTACTTGGTGCGTCAGCGCTACT
Organism: Poecilia mexicana; assembly: GCF_051168715.1. Taxonomy (NCBI): domain Eukaryota; kingdom Metazoa; phylum Chordata; class Actinopteri; order Cyprinodontiformes; family Poeciliidae; genus Poecilia; species Poecilia mexicana. The sequence continues at coordinate 941,887 of NW_028263391.1, forward strand.
GCCATGCGCGTGAGTCGCTTCTGTGGTTCGCCCGTGCAGCGGCGTGGAATGAGGCAAGACTGGCAGTGAGGAAGGTGCCGTCCAAGGGGGACTATAGTGTGTTGAAGCTCTGGAGTGTTGGAGAGGTGCGGTCGCTCACCAGGCTCATTCGGGAGCCTGGAGGCAAGGTCGCTACGTACCGCACGTCGCTGACGGGATGGGAAATAGCGAGACGACCAAACAGGTGAGGAACAAGAAGGGAATGGGACCTCCTCAGTGGCGGTCGCACTAATGACCTAGGCTGCCCTGCAGCACAATGTTAGGGCAGCCGAAGTCGTGCGGGTGTCACAGCCTGGAAAGGTCGTCAATTTGAGTGCCGCATGCACTGCCGGAGACTCGGCGCACTGTATCCCCGAGAGCATGAGCTGGGGCTCTCACAGAAGTCAGGGTCCTCCTGTCACGAACTGACTCAGACTACTGACCGCTGTGTGGCGTGCAGGTGAAGGGCGCTGCTGTGCTGGGTAAGCACTTTTGCTACTTGGTGCGTCAGCGCTACTGCCATGCGCGTGAGTCGCTCTGCGGCTCGCCCGTGCAGCGGCGTGGAATGAGGCAAGACTGGCAGAGAGGAAGGTGCC
>NW_028263391.1:947500-950000 GCF_051168715.1 Poecilia mexicana
GGATGTGGCCGGGGAGGGGTGCTTAAGTGTGGGTAAACGTGTTGGGCCTGTGGGCCTGGTTCTCAGTGCATGTCTAAAAAAGTTCTAAGTCCCAACCAGGGACAGAGAGGGGGCTGTCTGGGGGATGTGGCCGGGGAGGGGTGCTTAAGTGTGGGTAAACGTGTTGGGCCTGTGGGCCTGGTTCTCAGTGCATGTCTGAAAAAGTTCTAAGTCCCAACCAGGGACAGAGAGGGGGCTGTCTGGGGGATGTGGCCGGGGAGGAGAACCCCTCCCTGGTGAGCCCAAGGCCTCAGCCCCCCCCCCTCTTGCCTTACCAGGGGCACGAACCTCCAGGGCCTGCGTGCTGGAGGGTGTAGTCCGAGGAGGGGTGCTTAAGTGTGGGTGCACAGGTGAGTGTGGAGAGCCTGGTTCTCTGGATGGGTCTGACTGTCTGTTTCTCTCCCCGGAGCAAAGCCTGGATGTGGGTAAGTGTTCTGGGTGTGCCTGCCTGGTTCTCTTCCTGGAGGTCAGGGCCTGGAGCTCCATGGCCTGTCCCCTGCATGTGTGTGCGGTCCTGGAGCTCCATGGCCTGTCCCCTGCATGTGTGTGCGGTCCTGGAGCTCCATGGCCTGTCCCCTGCATGTGTGTGCGGTCCTGGAGCTCCATGGCCTGTCCCCTGCATGTGTGTGCGGTCCTGGAGCTCCATGGCCTGTCCCCTGCATGTGTGTGCGGTCCTGGAGCTCCATGGCCTGTCCCCTGCATGTGTGTGCGGTCCTGGAGCTCCATGGCCTGTCCCCTGCATGTGTGTGCGGTCCTGGAGCTCCATGGCCTGTCCCCTGCATGTGTGTGCGGTCCTGGAGCTCCATGGCCTGTCCCCTGCATGTGTGTGCGGTCCTGGAGCTCCATGGCCTGTCCCCTGCATGTGTGTGCGGTCCTGGAGCTCCATGGCCTGTCCCCTGCATGTGTGTGCGGTCCTGGAGCTCCATGGCCTGTCCCCTGCATGTGTGTGCGGTCCTGGAGCTCCATGCCTGGTCCTCTGCCTGGAGCTCCATGCCTGGTTCTCTTCCTGGAGGTCAGGGCCTGCAGCTCCATGCCTGGTTCTCTTCCTGGAGGTCAGGGCCTGCAGCTCCATGCCTGGTTCTCTGCCTGGAGGTCAGGGCCTGCAGCTCCATGCCTGGTTCTCTGCCTGGAGGTCAGGGCCTGCAGCTCCATGCCTGGTTCTCTGCCTGGAGGTCAGGGCCTGCAGCTCCATGCCTGGTTCTCTGCCTGGAGGTCAGGGCCTGCAGCTCCATGCCTGGTTCTCTGCCTGGAGGTCAGGGCCTGGAGCTCCATGCCTGCATCTCTTCCTGGAGGTCAGGGCCTGCAGCTCCATGCCTGGTTCTCTGCCTGGAGCTCCATGCCCTGTCCCCTGCATGCGTGTGCGGGCCTGGAGCTCCATGGCCTGTCCCCTGCATGCGTGTGCGGGCCTGGAGCTCCATGCACGGTCCCCTGCATGTGTGTGCGGTCCTGGAGCTCCATGCCTGGTCCTCTGCCTGGAGGTCAGGGCCTGCAGCTCCATGCCTGGTTCTCTGCCTGGAGGTCAGGGCCTGCAGCTCCATGCCTGGTTCTCTGCCTGGAGGTCAGGGCCTGCAGCTCCATGCCTGGTTCTCTGCCTGGAGGTCAGGGCCTGCAGCTCCATGCCTGGTTCTCTGCCTGGAGGTCAGGGCCTGCAGCTCCATGCCTGGTTCTCTGCCTGGAGGTCAGGGCCTGCAGCTCCATGCCTGGTTCTCTGCCTGGAGGTCAGGGCCTGCAGCTCCATGCCTGGTTCTCTGCCTGGAGGTCAGGGCCTGGAGCTCCATGCCTGCATCTCTTCCTGGAGGTCAGGGCCTGCAGCTCCATGCCTGGTTCTCTGCCTGGAGCTCCATGCCCTGTCCCCTGCATGCGTGTGCGGGCCTGGAGCTCCATGGCCTGTCCCCTGCATGCGTGTGCGGGCCTGGAGCTCCATGCACGGTCCCCTGCCTGTGTGTGCGGGCCTGGGGCTCCATGCACGGTCCCCTGCATGTGTGTGCGGGCCTGGAGCTCCATGCACGGTCCCCTGCCTGTGTGTGCGGGCCTGGGGCTCCATGCACGGCCCCCTGCATGTGTGTGCGGGCCTGGAGCTCCATGCACGGCCCCCTGCATGTGTGTGCGGTCCTGGAGCTCCATGCACGGCCCCCTGCATGTGTGTGCGGTCCTGGAGCTCCATGCCTGGTCCTCTGCCTGGAGGTCAGGGCCTGCAGCTCCATGCCTGGTTCTCTGCCTGGAGGTCAGGGCCTGCAGCTCCATGCCTGGTTCTCTGCCTGGAGGTCAGGGCCTGCAGCTCCATGCCTGGTTCTCTGCCTGGAGGTCAGGGCCTGCAGCTCCATGCCTGGTTCTCTTCCTGGAGGTCAGGGCCTGCAGCTCCATGCCTGGTTCTCTGCCTGGAGGTCAGGGCCTGCAGCTCCATGCCTGGTTCTCTGCCTGGAGGTCAGGGCCTGCAGCTCCATGCCTGGTTCTCTTCCTG
>NW_028263391.1:962500-965000 GCF_051168715.1 Poecilia mexicana
TGGAGCTCCATGCCTGCATCTCTTCCTGGAGGTCAGGGCCTGCAGCTCCATGCCTGGTTCTCTGCCTGGAGCTCCATGCCCTGTCCCCTGCATGCGTGTGCGGGCCTGGAGCTCCATGGCCTGTCCCCTGCATGCGTGTGCGGGCCTGGAGCTCCATGCACGGTCCCCTGCATGTGTGTGCGGTCCTGGAGCTCCATGCCTGGTCCTCTGCCTGGAGGTCAGGGCCTGCAGCTCCATGCCTGGTTCTCTGCCTGGAGGTCAGGGCCTGCAGCTCCATGCCTGGTTCTCTGCCTGGAGGTCAGGGCCTGCAGCTCCATGCCTGGTTCTCTTCCTGGAGGTCAGGGCCTGCAGCTCCATGCCTGGTTCTCTGCCTGGAGGTCAGGGCCTGCAGCTCCATGCCTGGTTCTCTGCCTGGAGGTCAGGGCCTGCAGCTCCATGCCTGGTTCTCTGCCTGGAGGTCAGGGCCTGCAGCTCCATGCCTGGTTCTCTGCCTGGAGGTCAGGGCCTGCAGCTCCATGCCTGGTTCTCTGCCTGGAGGTCAGGGCCTGGAGCTCCATGCCTGCATCTCTTCCTGGAGGTCAGGGCCTGCAGCTCCATGCCTGGTTCTCTGCCTGGAGCTCCATGCCCTGTCCCCTGCATGCGTGTGCGGGCCTGGAGCTCCATGGCCTGTCCCCTGCATGCGTGTGCGGGCCTGGAGCTCCATGCACGGTCCCCTGCATGTGTGTGCGGTCCTGGAGCTCCATGCCTGGTCCTCTGCCTGGAGGTCAGGGCCTGCAGCTCCATGCCTGGTTCTCTGCCTGGAGGTCAGGGCCTGCAGCTCCATGCCTGGTTCTCTGCCTGGAGGTCAGGGCCTGCAGCTCCATGCCTGGTTCTCTGCCTGGAGGTCAGGGCCTGCAGCTCCATGCCTGGTTCTCTGCCTGGAGGTCAGGGCCTGCAGCTCCATGCCTGGTTCTCTGCCTGGAGGTCAGGGCCTGCAGCTCCATGCCTGGTTCTCTGCCTGGAGGTCAGGGCCTGCAGCTCCATGCCTGGTTCTCTGCCTGGAGGTCAGGGCCTGGAGCTCCATGCCTGCATCTCTTCCTGGAGGTCAGGGCCTGCAGCTCCATGCCTGGTTCTCTGCCTGGAGCTCCATGCCCTGTCCCCTGCATGCGTGTGCGGGCCTGGAGCTCCATGGCCTGTCCCCTGCATGCGTGTGCGGGCCTGGAGCTCCATGCACGGTCCCCTGCCTGTGTGTGCGGGCCTGGGGCTCCATGCACGGTCCCCTGCATGTGTGTGCGGGCCTGGAGCTCCATGCACGGTCCCCTGCCTGTGTGTGCGGGCCTGGGGCTCCATGCACGGCCCCCTGCATGTGTGTGCGGGCCTGGAGCTCCATGCACGGCCCCCTGCATGTGTGTGCGGTCCTGGAGCTCCATGCACGGCCCCCTGCATGTGTGTGCGGTCCTGGAGCTCCATGCCTGGTCCTCTGCCTGGAGGTCAGGGCCTGCAGCTCCATGCCTGGTTCTCTGCCTGGAGGTCAGGGCCTGCAGCTCCATGCCTGGTTCTCTGCCTGGAGGTCAGGGCCTGCAGCTCCATGCCTGGTTCTCTGCCTGGAGGTCAGGGCCTGCAGCTCCATGCCTGGTTCTCTTCCTGGAGGTCAGGGCCTGCAGCTCCATGCCTGGTTCTCTGCCTGGAGGTCAGGGCCTGCAGCTCCATGCCTGGTTCTCTGCCTGGAGGTCAGGGCCTGCAGCTCCATGCCTGGTTCTCTTCCTGGAGGTCAGGGCCTGGAGCTACCCCAACCTACCCTCCCTCCCCAGCCCAGGTAATTAAAGAGATGCGGTTGTTTCACATTTAACATCTTTATTGAACATTTTTAATTGTTTTCCTCCGTCTCTCTCTCCGAGTCCCCAGGGGTGGTGGAGGAGGCCAGGTCCGAAGAGGAGTCACCTTGCCGGGGGGGGGAGTGGTGGGCTGGCTTCCCCGGAGCCTGGAGAGGAAGATTGTGGCGCTGTGGCCCGGTCAAACTTGCTCCGGATGTCCGCCAGTTGTTCCGCCGTGAGCTGGTTGGCGTAGAACCTGTCCGCGGTCCTGGTGTCGTGGCACATCACCCGGGCAAGCTGTCCTCTGACCTCGCTGCTGTGTGCATCCCTTGCCTGAAAAACAGAATAAAAATGTATTAAAAAACCTGGTGGTTTTTTCTGCAAAGGTCGGCTGGGCTCCCATTCATTCCCTATGGAGGGCCCTTTTCCGGATGGCTGAAAACGACATTTCCGGCTCTCCCGGGAGATCGGGGCCCCCCCATACGTGCATGTCATATACCGTTTTAAAGCTCCGAGCCTCCTGAACACGGAGGTGGTCTCGGATCGTCTCTAGCACCTTCCCTCGAGCTTCTACGGGTCTCCAAAGGATTAGCGTCAAACCGGGCCGGCTTTGCCCCGCGATAAGTCGGTCCAAACGGACCGGAACCCGGGCGAGCCGCACACCGTCGGATCCGGGCCGGTCCGCGGATGGTTCTGGTGGTCTCCGA
>NW_028263391.1:973667-976167 GCF_051168715.1 Poecilia mexicana
GGAGAGCTTGCCCGGGTCATGTGCCACGACACCAGGACCGCGGACAGGTTCTACGCCAACCAGCTCACGGCGGAACAACTGGCGGACATCCGGAGCAAGTTTGACCGGGCCACAGCGCCACAATCTTCCTCTCCAGGCTCCGGGGAAGCCAGCCCACCACTCCCCCCCCGGCAAGGTGACTCCTCTTCGGACCTGGCCTCCTCCACCACCCCTGGGGACTCGGAGAGAGAGACGGAGGAAAACAATTAAAAATGTTCAATAAAGATGTTAAATGTGAAACAACCGCATCTCTTTAATTACCTGGGCTGGGGAGGGAGGGTAGGTTGGGGTAGCTCCAGGCCCTGACCTCCAGGAAGAGAACCAGGCATGGAGCTGCAGGCCCTGACCTCCAGGCAGAGAACCAGGCCTGGAGCTGCAGGCACTGACCTCCAGGCAGAGAACCAGGCCTGGAGCTGCAGGCCCTGACCTCCAGGCAGAGAACCAGGCCTGGAGCTGCAGGCACTGACCTCCAGGCAGAGAACCAGGCCTGGAGCTAAAGGCCCTGACCTCCAGGCAGAGAACCAGGCCTGGAGCTAAAGGCCCTGACCTCCAGGCAGAGAACCAGGCATGGAGCTAAAGGCCTTGACCTCCAGGAAGAGAACCAGGCCTGGAGCTAAAGGCCTTGACCTCCAGGCAGAGAACCAGGCCTGGAGCTAAAGGCCCTGACCTCCAGGCAGAGAACCAGGCCTGGAGCTAAAGGCCCTGACCTCCAGGCAGAGAACCAGGCCTGGAGCTGCAGGCCTTGACCTCCAGGCAGAGAACCAGGCCTGGAGCTAAAGGCCCTGACCTCCAGGCAGAGAACCAGGCCTGGAGCTGCAGGCCTTGACCTCCAGGCAGAGAACCAGGCCTGGAGCTAAAGGCCCTGACCTCCAGGCAGAGAACCAGGCCTGGAGCTAAAGGCCCTGACCTCCAGGCAGAGAACCAGGCCTGGAGCTAAAGGCCCTGACCTCCAGGCAGAGAACCAGGCCTGGAGCTAAAGGCCCTGACCTCCAGGCAGAGAACCAGGCCTGGAGCTAAAGGCCCTGACCTCCAGGCAGAGAACCAGGCCTGGAGCTAAAGGCCCTGACCTCCAGGCAGAGAACCAGGCCTGGAGCTAAAGGCCCTGACCTCCAGGCAGAGAACCAGGCATGGAGCTAAAGGCCTTGACCTCCAGGAAGAGAACCAGGCCTGGAGCTAAAGGCCCTGACCTCCAGGCAGAGAACCAGGCCTGGAGCTAAAGGCCTTGACCTCCAGGCAGAGAACCAGGCCTGGAGCTAAAGGCCTTGACCTCCAGGCAGAGAACCAGGCCTGGAGCTAAAGGCCCTGACCTCCAGGCAGAGAACCAGGCCTGGAGCTGCAGGCCCTGACCTCCAGGAAGAGAACCAGGCCTGGAGCTAAAGGCCTTGACCTCCAGGAAGAGAACCAGGCCTGGAGCTGCAGGCCCTGACCTCCAGGCAGAGAACCAGGCATGGAGCTAAAGGCCTTGACCTCCAGGAAGAGAACCAGGCCTGGAGCTAAAGGCATCTCTTTAATCACCTGGAGGGGGGGAAGGGTTGGCTTGGCTCCGTTGAATCAAATATGATCCCAGCAGTTCTTGAATAACCAGATCTCACCCAGCTACCGCATCACATGTGTTGCTCATTTCCAGATCTCACCCTCAGGTAGAGCTCCAGGCCCGCACACACATGCAGGGGACAGGGCATGGAGCTCCAGGACCGCACACACATGCAGGGGACAGGCCATGGAGCTCCAGGACCGCACACACATGCCTTCCACCTCCACCACCACCCTAGTCCCCTCCATCTTGCAGCTGATAACCTCCAGCTCTAACGACGCCTCCACTTTTTCCACCGGCATCACAGCTCCAGGACCGCACACACATGCCTTCCACCTCCACCACCACCCTAGTCCCCTCCATCTTGCAGCTGATCACCTCCAGCTCCAACGCCGCCTCCACGTCAGGGACAGGGGCAGGTCGGCCTCGGAAGGCCGACCGGCCCCCTCTCAGCTCCGGAGGGACTTAGAGCCGGGAGGGGAGAGAGAGGGGGCTGCGGTCTGCCCCGCACCGCAGCGGGGCAGGCCACGGCCGGCCTCAGAAGGCCGACCTGCCCCCCTCTCAGCTCCGGAGGGACTTAGAGCCGGGAGGGGAGAGAGAGGGGGCTGCGGTCTGCCCCGCACCGCAGCGGGGCAGGCCACGGCCGGCCTCAGAAGGCCGACCTGCCCCCCTCTCAGCTCCGGAGGGACTTAGAGCCGGGAGGGGAGAGAGAGGGGGCTGCGGTCTGCCCCGCACCGCAGCGGGGCAGGCCACGGCCGGCCTCAGAAGGCCGACCTGCCCCCCTCTCAGCTCCGGAGGGACTTAGAGCCGGGAGGGGAGAGAGAGGGGGCTGCGGTCTGCCCCGCACCGCAGCGGGGCAGGCCACGGCCGGCCTCAGAAGGCCGACCTGCCCCCCTCTCAGCTCCGGAGGGACTTAGAACCGGGAGA
>NW_028263391.1:986167-993667 GCF_051168715.1 Poecilia mexicana
ACAGACGGGTCGTCTGGGTCTCGCTACCGATGGGGCGACCGCGGGCTGGAGCTGCAGAGCGGGGGGGCTTGGGGCCCCCCCCCTGACTGTCCGTGCCCGGGTCTAGAGGCGAGCCTGCAAAGGCTGGAGGAACCCTTCGCCGAAGCGCCGGTGCAAGAGCATCCGGGGCCGGCGGGGGCCCTCCATGGCAGGCCACGAGTGCTGTTCGGTCAGGAAAGTGTGTGTAAATGTGCTTGGGGAGCCATCCACCAGAGCTCCAGACCTCCGAGCGGGACACCTAGGCGGGGTCAGCCCGCTGTCGGTGCTCCGTCTTCGGCCTGGGTCCAGGGAGACTCCGCGCTTTTATTCCAGCTTCCACGGGGCTCCACGGAGCTCCGCGCCAACCGGAGCAGCCACCAGGCCCATCAGATGGACCGTGGAGACTCACCGGCCGAACGGGAAGCCACAGCGTGAAAGCCCCGCTTCTCCAGGACAAAGTGCAACTTTTTGCCGAAAAAGCGCTAAAAACGGCCGAAAATGGGGGAAAAGAGGGCTGAGACCCGCTTGGATGGCCTCCCGAGACTTCAAGGATCATGAAAATATGTCTAAGTGTTGAAACACTTAGTCATTTTTCCGCCCAGACCCTCTTTTCCAACTCTCTCCTGATATCGTTCCGGCAGTGATTTTCTTTATAAGGGCCCGAAAAGCGTTTTGACTTTCACTCCCAGAACGCCCCCCCCGTCGTGGGGGCAGTACTGCTTTTTTTAAAACCCCGTATCTCCCTCATTTTTAAAGATAGAACCATGCGGTCTTCACCGGGCTGCTCTTCGGGCTCCGGAGATTCGAACCATATCCGGTTTTCCCGGATAAAACGCATTTTTGACCGATTTTTGGAGCTCATTTCCCGGTAAACTTCTTTCGCTTCTACCGCCGGCTGGGAAGGTCCTAGAGACGATCCGAGACCACCACCGTGTTCCCCGCGGTCCAAGCTTTCAGCCAATATATGGTTTGCCTGGGTGCAGTGCGTTTTTAAGGATCGAACCGGAGCTCCGGAGGTCCAGACCGGGGATCCGCGGCAGAGCTATCCGGGAGGGCCGCGCTAGCAGGCGGACGAAATCTGCAGCTGCTCACCGCCGAGTCTCCCCCTCTGGAAGTCCGGTTTTCGGACCTCCACCCAGGCTTCCGGGACCGACACCCTCGTGACCGGGGCCGTCTCAGGAGCTCGATGATCCGGGTCTCGGGTCGGTGGGACCCCGGGAACCGGACCGGAGGTCCGGTTGGGCCCAAAACGGTTAAAAATTCGTATAAATTCGGGGGAACGTCCTAGCGGAAATCGGAGACCACCAGAACCATCCGCGGACCGGCCCGGATCCGACGGTGTGCGGCTCGCCCGGGTTCCGGTCCGTTTGGACCGACTTATCGCGGGGCAAAGCCGGCCCGGTTTGACGCTAATCCTTTGGAGACCCGTAGAAGCTCGAGGGAAGGTCCTAGAGACGATCCGAGACCACCTCCGTGTTCAGGAGGCTCGGAGCTTTAAAACGGTATATGACATGCACGTATGGGGGGCCCCGATCTCCCAGGAGAGCCGGAAATGTCGTTTTCAGCCATCCGGAAAAGGGCCCTCCATAGGGAATGAATGGGAGACCACCCGACCTTTGAACCGGGGCTGCAGCCGCAAACGGGGTCCGATCTCCGCGTGCTTCGGCACCCTTGGAGGGTACGTCGGGGGCTATGGCCAAACCGAGTTTGAGACCCCTGGCTCTTATGGTTGGGTCTCCAGGGGGTCTCAAATCTGGGGCCCCCCAGGGCCTGGATCTCGGCCTCGGGGGGCGGGGGGCCCGGACCAACGGTGGCACACGGTCGTGGGGGTTGCCCCCAACCGACCCACCGAGTTTCAGCCCTCTGGGACACCGTTAAGGGGGTCTCCCGCGGGGGTCTTTGCCTCCGTCCCATAACCCACCTTACCTTTGGAGACCCGTAGAAGGTCGGGGGAAGGTCCTAGAGGCGATCCGAGACCACCTCCGTGTTCAGGAGGCTCGGAGCTTTAAAACGGTATATGACATGCACGTATGGGGGGCCCCGATCTCCCAGGAGAGCCGGAAATGTCGTTTTCAGCCATCCGGAAAAGGGCCCTCCATAGGGAATGAATGGGAGACCACCCGACACTTCGGGCGGGCCTGGAGCCGCAAACTTGGTCCGATCTCCGCGTGCTTTGGAACCCTTGGAGGGTACGTCGGGGGCTATGGCCAAACCGAGTTTGAGACCCCTGGCTCTTATGGTTGGGTCTCCAGGGGGTCTCAAAGTCCGGGGGCCCCCCAGGGCCGGGATCCAGGCCCTGGGGGGCGGGGGGCCCGGACCAACGGTGGCACACGGTCCGGGGGAAGGCCCCGGACCGACCCACCGAGTTTCAGCCCTCTGGGACCCCGTTAAGGGGGTCTCCCGCGGGGGTCTTTTCCTCCGTCCCATAACCCACCTTATAGCGAATGGCAAATGTCCGCGGTTGCCGCTGCCCTGCCTCCATTCACGCTGCCAGGGCGGGCGTCAGCGCTGCCCTGCCTCCATTCACGCTGCCAGGGCGGGCGTGAGCGCTGCCCTGCCTCCATTCACGCTGCCAGGGCGTGCGTCAGCGCTGCCCTGCCTCCATTCACGCTGCCAGGGCGGGCGTGAGCGCTGCCCTGCCTCCATTCACGCTGCCAGGGCGGGCGTGAGCGCTGCCCTGCCTCCATTCACGCTGCCAGGGCGGGCGTGAGCGCTGCCCTGCCTCCATTCACGCTGCCAGGGCGGGCGTGAGCGCTGCCCTGCCTCCATTCACGCTGCCAGGGCGTGCGTCAGTGCTGCCCTGCCTCCACTCACGCTGACCTGGCAACCCTGAGCGCTGCCCTGGCAGCGTCAGCGCTGCCCTGCCTCCGCTCACGCTGACCTGGCAACCGTGAGCGCTGCCCTGGCAGCGTCAGCGCTGCCCCGCCTCCGCTCACGCTGCTGATTAGCCGGAGGGCAGCGGCTGCGCGCTGCCTTACAGCTGGAAGCAATCAGCCCCGCCGTTCCCCTGCAGGTAATTGGCCTCAATAGGCGGCACCTGCTCATTCCAGCTGCAGCAGCCGGACAGAGACGCTTCTACTCCACGTTTTGAGCACCGGGGAAGCCTCCAGATGCCACACCAAGGACCCTACAGACGTTGTCCAATCTGCTGCAGTAAGTTTGCTCAGCTGCCGAAGCATTTAGAAAGGGTTCACCACGTTTTGAACAAGGAGGAGCGGAAAATCCTCCTGGCGTTTGCCCACGGACGGGTTAACGTCCGGGGGCTGGATTGTCCCGTCCGGGGGTGCAGCTACAGAGGTCCGAGAGTGGACCGCCACCTCTACGCGGGTCACAAGGAGCTGGACATCGGGGCCGTGAGGGACCACCTCCGCCTTCTGCACTGGAGGGCCACCCTCCGCGCTCTGGCCGAGCTGAGGTCCACGGAGCCCACGCCGCAGCTGGCATCCGAGCTGGACGTCTCGGAGCGGCAGCCACCGGCCCCAGAATCGCCGGGGGAGGACGGAGATGTCTCCTCTTCTCCGGGGACCGCCCTGGAGCCTCTTTCCGGTAGGGATTCTCCGCCTCGCTCCCACAGACCTGGTTCTCTGCCCGCCTCGCCGCCCCCTGGTTCCAACGTCTCTTCTCCTCCTCCTCCTGGTTCCACGGCCAGCCCTCCTCCTCCTCCTCCTGGTGGTCCTGGTGGTCCTGATTCCGACCCCGGCTCTCCCCCTCCTGGTCCTGCTTCCAACGCTGGCTCTCCTGCCCCTGCCGGGACGCGGCCAGAGGCGGAGACGAGCGACTCTGACCCTCCGGCCGGCTCCAGCAGCACCAGGGCGGTCCGAGGGCTTGCCCTGCTCCCCTTCGCCCCGCTAGTGTTCCCCGCTGCCGTGGAGAGCTACTTGGAGGAGTACCACACGCACCTCCGTGGGGCCCTGCCCACCCCGCAGCACCGCATGAACGCGCGCTCCAAGCTGGGCCGGATCCGGAGCCTTCTCTCCTTCGTGGCCCGGGGGAAACCTCTCAACGCCACCTGGGCGTTCATGCATGACCTGGAGAAGATCCACGCCTTCCCACAAGCCCTGAAGGACAGGGGGAGAGCCATAACAACAGTCAAGGTCTACCTGGTGAACTTCTCGCAGTTCATGGACTACTTCTCCGAGACCCCGCCGAGGGGCTGCAGGCTGACCAAGAGACAGATCAGGGGGGTGAGCAGGGCGGTCAGAGCGGACCTCCAGCAGATCGTGACCGAGGTAACCCTCCACCAGATCTCCGTGAAGCGCTCCAAGGCCAAGAGGTCCATCGGCAGGAAGCAGCTGCGGAGGTGCAAGAGCCTGGCCACGGCCACCATCCCTGTGCTCCTCGGGAAGCTGGAGGCGGCACCCTCGAACGTCCAGCTCCGCCACAGGCTCTACGGCTACCTGGCCTGCTACCTGTCTGCTGTCTACGGCCACCGGCCTGGGGTGCTGACCAACATGACGGTGGGGGAGCTCCAGGAGGCGATGGAGGATGCTGAGGAAGGCTCTCCAGGCTTTGTGATCAATGTAAGTGGATCTACGAGAACCAGGGGCATGGAGCTGCAGGCAGAGAACCAGGCGCACTGAGCTCCATGCTCCTGGAGCTCATCTCATCTCATCCCTTCTCAGGTGAGGAACCACAAGACCAACAGGGCCTTCGGGGCGGCCCAGCTGTTCCTGACCCACGCCGAGTTCAGCTGGTTCGTCCGGTGGCTCTCCGTCCGGAGCACGCTGAACCCACCGTGCCGGTTCCTCCTCTTCAGCAGCAAACAGAAGCGGATTGCCAAGCTGACGCGGTTCTCCCAGTGTGCCTGGACGGAGATGGGGCTTCCAGGCCGGCCCACCATGACTGATTTCCGCAGCGCAGTGGCCACACACGTGGGTAGCACATTTCTCCGGTCGGAGGGGGGGGGGGGAAGAAAAGACCACCAGGTTTTTTAATACATTTTTATTCTGTTTTTCAGGCAAGGGATGCACACAGCAGCGAGGTCAGAGGAGAGCTTGCCCGGGTCATGTGCCACGACACCAGGACCGCGGACAGGTTCTACGCCAACCAGCTCACGGCGGAACAACTGGCGGACATCCGGAGCAAGTTTGACCGGGCCACAGCGCCACAATCTTCCTCTCCAGGCTCCGGGGAAGCCAGCCCACCACTCCCCCCCCGGCAAGGTGACTCCTCTTCGGACCTGGCCTCCTCCACCACCCCTGGGGACTCGGAGAGAGAGACGGAGGAAAACAATTAAAAATGTTCAATAAAGATGTTAAATGTGAAACAACCGCATCTCTTTAATTACCTGGGCTGGGGAGGGAGGGTAGGTTGGGGTAGCTCCAGGCCCTGACCTCCAGGAAGAGAACCAGGCATGGAGCTGCAGGCCCTGACCTCCAGGCAGAGAACCAGGCCTGGAGCTGCAGGCACTGACCTCCAGGCAGAGAACCAGGCCTGGAGCTGCAGGCCCTGACCTCCAGGCAGAGAACCAGGCCTGGAGCTGCAGGCACTGACCTCCAGGCAGAGAACCAGGCCTGGAGCTAAAGGCCCTGACCTCCAGGCAGAGAACCAGGCCTGGAGCTAAAGGCCCTGACCTCCAGGCAGAGAACCAGGCCTGGAGCTAAAGGCCCTGACCTCCAGGCAGAGAACCAGGCATGGAGCTAAAGGCCTTGACCTCCAGGAAGAGAACCAGGCCTGGAGCTAAAGGCCTTGACCTCCAGGCAGAGAACCAGGCCTGGAGCTAAAGGCCCTGACCTCCAGGCAGAGAACCAGGCCTGGAGCTAAAGGCCCTGACCTCCAGGCAGAGAACCAGGCCTGGAGCTAAAGGCCCTGACCTCCAGGCAGAGAACCAGGCCTGGAGCTGCAGGCCTTGACCTCCAGGCAGAGAACCAGGCCTGGAGCTAAAGGCCCTGACCTCCAGGCAGAGAACCAGGCCTGGAGCTAAAGGCCCTGACCTCCAGGCAGAGAACCAGGCCTGGAGCTAAAGGCCCTGACCTCCAGGCAGAGAACCAGGCCTGGAGCTAAAGGCCCTGACCTCCAGGCAGAGAACCAGGCCTGGAGCTAAAGGCCCTGACCTCCAGGCAGAGAACCAGGCCTGGAGCTAAAGGCCCTGACCTCCAGGCAGAGAACCAGGCCTGGAGCTAAAGGCCCTGACCTCCAGGCAGAGAACCAGGCATGGAGCTAAAGGCCTTGACCTCCAGGAAGAGAACCAGGCCTGGAGCTAAAGGCCCTGACCTCCAGGCAGAGAACCAGGCCTGGAGCTAAAGGCCTTGACCTCCAGGCAGAGAACCAGGCCTGGAGCTAAAGGCCTTGACCTCCAGGCAGAGAACCAGGCCTGGAGCTAAAGGCCCTGACCTCCAGGCAGAGAACCAGGCCTGGAGCTGCAGGCCCTGACCTCCAGGAAGAGAACCAGGCCTGGAGCTAAAGGCCTTGACCTCCAGGAAGAGAACCAGGCCTGGAGCTGCAGGCCCTGACCTCCAGGCAGAGAACCAGGCATGGAGCTAAAGGCCTTGACCTCCAGGAAGAGAACCAGGCCTGGAGCTAAAGGCATCTCTTTAATCACCTGGAGGGGGGGAAGGGTTGGCTTGGCTCCGTTGAATCAAATATGATCCCAGCAGTTCTTGAATAACCAGATCTCACCCAGCTACCGCATCACATGTGTTGCTCATTTCCAGATCTCACCCTCAGGTAGAGCTCCAGGCCCGCACACACATGCAGGGGACAGGGCATGGAGCTCCAGGACCGCACACACATGCAGGGGACAGGCCATGGAGCTCCAGGACCGCACACACATGCCTTCCACCTCCACCACCACCCTAGTCCCCTCCATCTTGCAGCTGATAACCTCCAGCTCTAACGACGCCTCCACTTTTTCCACCGGCATCACAGCTCCAGGACCGCACACACATGCCTTCCACCTCCACCACCACCCTAGTCCCCTCCATCTTGCAGCTGATCACCTCCAGCTCCAACGCCGCCTCCACGTCAGGGACAGGGGCAGGTCGGCCTCGGAAGGCCGACCGGCCCCCTCTCAGCTCCGGAGGGACTTAGAGCCGGGAGGGGAGAGAGAGGGGGCTGCGGTCTGCCCCGCACCGCAGCGGGGCAGGCCACGGCCGGCCTCAGAAGGCCGACCTGCCCCCCTCTCAGCTCCGGAGGGACTTAGAGCCGGGAGGGGAGAGAGAGGGGGCTGCGGTCTGCCCCGCACCGCAGCGGGGCAGGCCACGGCCGGCCTCAGAAGGCCGACCTGCCCCCCTCTCAGCTCCGGAGGGACTTAGAGCCGGGAGGGGAGAGAGAGGGGGCTGCGGTCTGCCCCGCACCGCAGCGGGGCAGGCCACGGCCGGCCTCAGAAGGCCGACCTGCCCCCCTCTCAGCTCCGGAGGGACTTAGAGCCGGGAGGGGAGAGAGAGGGGGCTGCGGTCTGCCCCGCACCGCAGCGGGGCAGGCCACGGCCGGCCTCAGAAGGCCGACCTGCCCCCCTCTCAGCTCCGGAGGGACTTAGAACCG
>NW_028263391.1:1003667-1011167 GCF_051168715.1 Poecilia mexicana
CTGGGACAGACGGGTCGTCTGGGTCTCGCTACCGATGGGGCGACCGCGGGCTGGAGCTGCAGAGCGGGGGGGCTTGGGGCCCCCCCCCTGACTGTCCGTGCCCGGGTCTAGAGGCGAGCCTGCAAAGGCTGGAGGAACCCTTCGCCGAAGCGCCGGTGCAAGAGCATCCGGGGCCGGCGGGGGCCCTCCATGGCAGGCCACGAGTGCTGTTCGGTCAGGAAAGTGTGTGTAAATGTGCTTGGGGAGCCATCCACCAGAGCTCCAGACCTCCGAGCGGGACACCTAGGCGGGGTCAGCCCGCTGTCGGTGCTCCGTCTTCGGCCTGGGTCCAGGGAGACTCCGCGCTTTTATTCCAGCTTCCACGGGGCTCCACGGAGCTCCGCGCCAACCGGAGCAGCCACCAGGCCCATCAGATGGACCGTGGAGACTCACCGGCCGAACGGGAAGCCACAGCGTGAAAGCCCCGCTTCTCCAGGACAAAGTGCAACTTTTTGCCGAAAAAGCGCTAAAAACGGCCGAAAATGGGGGAAAAGAGGGCTGAGACCCGCTTGGATGGCCTCCCGAGACTTCAAGGATCATGAAAATATGTCTAAGTGTTGAAACACTTAGTCATTTTTCCGCCCAGACCCTCTTTTCCAACTCTCTCCTGATATCGTTCCGGCAGTGATTTTCTTTATAAGGGCCCGAAAAGCGTTTTGACTTTCACTCCCAGAACGCCCCCCCCGTCGTGGGGGCAGTACTGCTTTTTTTAAAACCCCGTATCTCCCTCATTTTTAAAGATAGAACCATGCGGTCTTCACCGGGCTGCTCTTCGGGCTCCGGAGATTCGAACCATATCCGGTTTTCCCGGATAAAACGCATTTTTGACCGATTTTTGGAGCTCATTTCCCGGTAAACTTCTTTCGCTTCTACCGCCGGCTGGGAAGGTCCTAGAGACGATCCGAGACCACCACCGTGTTCCCCGCGGTCCAAGCTTTCAGCCAATATATGGTTTGCCTGGGTGCAGTGCGTTTTTAAGGATCGAACCGGAGCTCCGGAGGTCCAGACCGGGGATCCGCGGCAGAGCTATCCGGGAGGGCCGCGCTAGCAGGCGGACGAAATCTGCAGCTGCTCACCGCCGAGTCTCCCCCTCTGGAAGTCCGGTTTTCGGACCTCCACCCAGGCTTCCGGGACCGACACCCTCGTGACCGGGGCCGTCTCAGGAGCTCGATGATCCGGGTCTCGGGTCGGTGGGACCCCGGGAACCGGACCGGAGGTCCGGTTGGGCCCAAAACGGTTAAAAATTCGTATAAATTCGGGGGAACGTCCTAGCGGAAATCGGAGACCACCAGAACCATCCGCGGACCGGCCCGGATCCGACGGTGTGCGGCTCGCCCGGGTTCCGGTCCGTTTGGACCGACTTATCGCGGGGCAAAGCCGGCCCGGTTTGACGCTAATCCTTTGGAGACCCGTAGAAGCTCGAGGGAAGGTCCTAGAGACGATCCGAGACCACCTCCGTGTTCAGGAGGCTCGGAGCTTTAAAACGGTATATGACATGCACGTATGGGGGGCCCCGATCTCCCAGGAGAGCCGGAAATGTCGTTTTCAGCCATCCGGAAAAGGGCCCTCCATAGGGAATGAATGGGAGACCACCCGACCTTTGAACCGGGGCTGCAGCCGCAAACGGGGTCCGATCTCCGCGTGCTTCGGCACCCTTGGAGGGTACGTCGGGGGCTATGGCCAAACCGAGTTTGAGACCCCTGGCTCTTATGGTTGGGTCTCCAGGGGGTCTCAAATCTGGGGCCCCCCAGGGCCTGGATCTCGGCCTCGGGGGGCGGGGGGCCCGGACCAACGGTGGCACACGGTCGTGGGGGTTGCCCCCAACCGACCCACCGAGTTTCAGCCCTCTGGGACACCGTTAAGGGGGTCTCCCGCGGGGGTCTTTGCCTCCGTCCCATAACCCACCTTACCTTTGGAGACCCGTAGAAGGTCGGGGGAAGGTCCTAGAGGCGATCCGAGACCACCTCCGTGTTCAGGAGGCTCGGAGCTTTAAAACGGTATATGACATGCACGTATGGGGGGCCCCGATCTCCCAGGAGAGCCGGAAATGTCGTTTTCAGCCATCCGGAAAAGGGCCCTCCATAGGGAATGAATGGGAGACCACCCGACACTTCGGGCGGGCCTGGAGCCGCAAACTTGGTCCGATCTCCGCGTGCTTTGGAACCCTTGGAGGGTACGTCGGGGGCTATGGCCAAACCGAGTTTGAGACCCCTGGCTCTTATGGTTGGGTCTCCAGGGGGTCTCAAAGTCCGGGGGCCCCCCAGGGCCGGGATCCAGGCCCTGGGGGGCGGGGGGCCCGGACCAACGGTGGCACACGGTCCGGGGGAAGGCCCCGGACCGACCCACCGAGTTTCAGCCCTCTGGGACCCCGTTAAGGGGGTCTCCCGCGGGGGTCTTTTCCTCCGTCCCATAACCCACCTTATAGCGAATGGCAAATGTCCGCGGTTGCCGCTGCCCTGCCTCCATTCACGCTGCCAGGGCGGGCGTCAGCGCTGCCCTGCCTCCATTCACGCTGCCAGGGCGGGCGTGAGCGCTGCCCTGCCTCCATTCACGCTGCCAGGGCGTGCGTCAGCGCTGCCCTGCCTCCATTCACGCTGCCAGGGCGGGCGTGAGCGCTGCCCTGCCTCCATTCACGCTGCCAGGGCGGGCGTGAGCGCTGCCCTGCCTCCATTCACGCTGCCAGGGCGGGCGTGAGCGCTGCCCTGCCTCCATTCACGCTGCCAGGGCGGGCGTGAGCGCTGCCCTGCCTCCATTCACGCTGCCAGGGCGTGCGTCAGTGCTGCCCTGCCTCCACTCACGCTGACCTGGCAACCCTGAGCGCTGCCCTGGCAGCGTCAGCGCTGCCCTGCCTCCGCTCACGCTGACCTGGCAACCGTGAGCGCTGCCCTGGCAGCGTCAGCGCTGCCCCGCCTCCGCTCACGCTGCTGATTAGCCGGAGGGCAGCGGCTGCGCGCTGCCTTACAGCTGGAAGCAATCAGCCCCGCCGTTCCCCTGCAGGTAATTGGCCTCAATAGGCGGCACCTGCTCATTCCAGCTGCAGCAGCCGGACAGAGACGCTTCTACTCCACGTTTTGAGCACCGGGGAAGCCTCCAGATGCCACACCAAGGACCCTACAGACGTTGTCCAATCTGCTGCAGTAAGTTTGCTCAGCTGCCGAAGCATTTAGAAAGGGTTCACCACGTTTTGAACAAGGAGGAGCGGAAAATCCTCCTGGCGTTTGCCCACGGACGGGTTAACGTCCGGGGGCTGGATTGTCCCGTCCGGGGGTGCAGCTACAGAGGTCCGAGAGTGGACCGCCACCTCTACGCGGGTCACAAGGAGCTGGACATCGGGGCCGTGAGGGACCACCTCCGCCTTCTGCACTGGAGGGCCACCCTCCGCGCTCTGGCCGAGCTGAGGTCCACGGAGCCCACGCCGCAGCTGGCATCCGAGCTGGACGTCTCGGAGCGGCAGCCACCGGCCCCAGAATCGCCGGGGGAGGACGGAGATGTCTCCTCTTCTCCGGGGACCGCCCTGGAGCCTCTTTCCGGTAGGGATTCTCCGCCTCGCTCCCACAGACCTGGTTCTCTGCCCGCCTCGCCGCCCCCTGGTTCCAACGTCTCTTCTCCTCCTCCTCCTGGTTCCACGGCCAGCCCTCCTCCTCCTCCTCCTGGTGGTCCTGGTGGTCCTGATTCCGACCCCGGCTCTCCCCCTCCTGGTCCTGCTTCCAACGCTGGCTCTCCTGCCCCTGCCGGGACGCGGCCAGAGGCGGAGACGAGCGACTCTGACCCTCCGGCCGGCTCCAGCAGCACCAGGGCGGTCCGAGGGCTTGCCCTGCTCCCCTTCGCCCCGCTAGTGTTCCCCGCTGCCGTGGAGAGCTACTTGGAGGAGTACCACACGCACCTCCGTGGGGCCCTGCCCACCCCGCAGCACCGCATGAACGCGCGCTCCAAGCTGGGCCGGATCCGGAGCCTTCTCTCCTTCGTGGCCCGGGGGAAACCTCTCAACGCCACCTGGGCGTTCATGCATGACCTGGAGAAGATCCACGCCTTCCCACAAGCCCTGAAGGACAGGGGGAGAGCCATAACAACAGTCAAGGTCTACCTGGTGAACTTCTCGCAGTTCATGGACTACTTCTCCGAGACCCCGCCGAGGGGCTGCAGGCTGACCAAGAGACAGATCAGGGGGGTGAGCAGGGCGGTCAGAGCGGACCTCCAGCAGATCGTGACCGAGGTAACCCTCCACCAGATCTCCGTGAAGCGCTCCAAGGCCAAGAGGTCCATCGGCAGGAAGCAGCTGCGGAGGTGCAAGAGCCTGGCCACGGCCACCATCCCTGTGCTCCTCGGGAAGCTGGAGGCGGCACCCTCGAACGTCCAGCTCCGCCACAGGCTCTACGGCTACCTGGCCTGCTACCTGTCTGCTGTCTACGGCCACCGGCCTGGGGTGCTGACCAACATGACGGTGGGGGAGCTCCAGGAGGCGATGGAGGATGCTGAGGAAGGCTCTCCAGGCTTTGTGATCAATGTAAGTGGATCTACGAGAACCAGGGGCATGGAGCTGCAGGCAGAGAACCAGGCGCACTGAGCTCCATGCTCCTGGAGCTCATCTCATCTCATCCCTTCTCAGGTGAGGAACCACAAGACCAACAGGGCCTTCGGGGCGGCCCAGCTGTTCCTGACCCACGCCGAGTTCAGCTGGTTCGTCCGGTGGCTCTCCGTCCGGAGCACGCTGAACCCACCGTGCCGGTTCCTCCTCTTCAGCAGCAAACAGAAGCGGATTGCCAAGCTGACGCGGTTCTCCCAGTGTGCCTGGACGGAGATGGGGCTTCCAGGCCGGCCCACCATGACTGATTTCCGCAGCGCAGTGGCCACACACGTGGGTAGCACATTTCTCCGGTCGGAGGGGGGGGGGGGAAGAAAAGACCACCAGGTTTTTTAATACATTTTTATTCTGTTTTTCAGGCAAGGGATGCACACAGCAGCGAGGTCAGAGGAGAGCTTGCCCGGGTCATGTGCCACGACACCAGGACCGCGGACAGGTTCTACGCCAACCAGCTCACGGCGGAACAACTGGCGGACATCCGGAGCAAGTTTGACCGGGCCACAGCGCCACAATCTTCCTCTCCAGGCTCCGGGGAAGCCAGCCCACCACTCCCCCCCCGGCAAGGTGACTCCTCTTCGGACCTGGCCTCCTCCACCACCCCTGGGGACTCGGAGAGAGAGACGGAGGAAAACAATTAAAAATGTTCAATAAAGATGTTAAATGTGAAACAACCGCATCTCTTTAATTACCTGGGCTGGGGAGGGAGGGTAGGTTGGGGTAGCTCCAGGCCCTGACCTCCAGGAAGAGAACCAGGCATGGAGCTGCAGGCCCTGACCTCCAGGCAGAGAACCAGGCCTGGAGCTGCAGGCACTGACCTCCAGGCAGAGAACCAGGCCTGGAGCTGCAGGCCCTGACCTCCAGGCAGAGAACCAGGCCTGGAGCTGCAGGCACTGACCTCCAGGCAGAGAACCAGGCCTGGAGCTAAAGGCCCTGACCTCCAGGCAGAGAACCAGGCCTGGAGCTAAAGGCCCTGACCTCCAGGCAGAGAACCAGGCCTGGAGCTAAAGGCCCTGACCTCCAGGCAGAGAACCAGGCATGGAGCTAAAGGCCTTGACCTCCAGGAAGAGAACCAGGCCTGGAGCTAAAGGCCTTGACCTCCAGGCAGAGAACCAGGCCTGGAGCTAAAGGCCCTGACCTCCAGGCAGAGAACCAGGCCTGGAGCTAAAGGCCCTGACCTCCAGGCAGAGAACCAGGCCTGGAGCTGCAGGCCTTGACCTCCAGGCAGAGAACCAGGCCTGGAGCTAAAGGCCCTGACCTCCAGGCAGAGAACCAGGCCTGGAGCTGCAGGCCTTGACCTCCAGGCAGAGAACCAGGCCTGGAGCTAAAGGCCCTGACCTCCAGGCAGAGAACCAGGCCTGGAGCTAAAGGCCCTGACCTCCAGGCAGAGAACCAGGCCTGGAGCTAAAGGCCCTGACCTCCAGGCAGAGAACCAGGCCTGGAGCTAAAGGCCCTGACCTCCAGGCAGAGAACCAGGCCTGGAGCTAAAGGCCCTGACCTCCAGGCAGAGAACCAGGCCTGGAGCTAAAGGCCCTGACCTCCAGGCAGAGAACCAGGCCTGGAGCTAAAGGCCCTGACCTCCAGGCAGAGAACCAGGCATGGAGCTAAAGGCCTTGACCTCCAGGAAGAGAACCAGGCCTGGAGCTAAAGGCCCTGACCTCCAGGCAGAGAACCAGGCCTGGAGCTAAAGGCCTTGACCTCCAGGCAGAGAACCAGGCCTGGAGCTAAAGGCCTTGACCTCCAGGCAGAGAACCAGGCCTGGAGCTAAAGGCCCTGACCTCCAGGCAGAGAACCAGGCCTGGAGCTGCAGGCCCTGACCTCCAGGAAGAGAACCAGGCCTGGAGCTAAAGGCCTTGACCTCCAGGAAGAGAACCAGGCCTGGAGCTGCAGGCCCTGACCTCCAGGCAGAGAACCAGGCATGGAGCTAAAGGCCTTGACCTCCAGGAAGAGAACCAGGCCTGGAGCTAAAGGCATCTCTTTAATCACCTGGAGGGGGGGAAGGGTTGGCTTGGCTCCGTTGAATCAAATATGATCCCAGCAGTTCTTGAATAACCAGATCTCACCCAGCTACCGCATCACATGTGTTGCTCATTTCCAGATCTCACCCTCAGGTAGAGCTCCAGGCCCGCACACACATGCAGGGGACAGGGCATGGAGCTCCAGGACCGCACACACATGCAGGGGACAGGCCATGGAGCTCCAGGACCGCACACACATGCCTTCCACCTCCACCACCACCCTAGTCCCCTCCATCTTGCAGCTGATAACCTCCAGCTCTAACGACGCCTCCACTTTTTCCACCGGCATCACAGCTCCAGGACCGCACACACATGCCTTCCACCTCCACCACCACCCTAGTCCCCTCCATCTTGCAGCTGATCACCTCCAGCTCCAACGCCGCCTCCACGTCAGGGACAGGGGCAGGTCGGCCTCGGAAGGCCGACCGGCCCCCTCTCAGCTCCGGAGGGACTTAGAGCCGGGAGGGGAGAGAGAGGGGGCTGCGGTCTGCCCCGCACCGCAGCGGGGCAGGCCACGGCCGGCCTCAGAAGGCCGACCTGCCCCCCTCTCAGCTCCGGAGGGACTTAGAGCCGGGAGGGGAGAGAGAGGGGGCTGCGGTCTGCCCCGCACCGCAGCGGGGCAGGCCACGGCCGGCCTCAGAAGGCCGACCTGCCCCCCTCTCAGCTCCGGAGGGACTTAGAGCCGGGAGGGGAGAGAGAGGGGGCTGCGGTCTGCCCCGCACCGCAGCGGGGCAGGCCACGGCCGGCCTCAGAAGGCCGACCTGCCCCCCTCTCAGCTCCGGAGGGACTTAGAGCCGGGAGGGGAGAGAGAGGGGGCTGCGGTCTGCCCCGCACCGCAGCGGGGCAGGCCACGGCCGGCCTCAG
>NW_028263391.1:1021167-1028667 GCF_051168715.1 Poecilia mexicana
GGGACACACAGAGAGCCCCGCAGCGGTGGGACCAGTGTAGGACAGCTGGGACAGACGGGTCGTCTGGGTCTCGCTACCGATGGGGCGACCGCGGGCTGGAGCTGCAGAGCGGGGGGGCTTGGGGCCCCCCCCCTGACTGTCCGTGCCCGGGTCTAGAGGCGAGCCTGCAAAGGCTGGAGGAACCCTTCGCCGAAGCGCCGGTGCAAGAGCATCCGGGGCCGGCGGGGGCCCTCCATGGCAGGCCACGAGTGCTGTTCGGTCAGGAAAGTGTGTGTAAATGTGCTTGGGGAGCCATCCACCAGAGCTCCAGACCTCCGAGCGGGACACCTAGGCGGGGTCAGCCCGCTGTCGGTGCTCCGTCTTCGGCCTGGGTCCAGGGAGACTCCGCGCTTTTATTCCAGCTTCCACGGGGCTCCACGGAGCTCCGCGCCAACCGGAGCAGCCACCAGGCCCATCAGATGGACCGTGGAGACTCACCGGCCGAACGGGAAGCCACAGCGTGAAAGCCCCGCTTCTCCAGGACAAAGTGCAACTTTTTGCCGAAAAAGCGCTAAAAACGGCCGAAAATGGGGGAAAAGAGGGCTGAGACCCGCTTGGATGGCCTCCCGAGACTTCAAGGATCATGAAAATATGTCTAAGTGTTGAAACACTTAGTCATTTTTCCGCCCAGACCCTCTTTTCCAACTCTCTCCTGATATCGTTCCGGCAGTGATTTTCTTTATAAGGGCCCGAAAAGCGTTTTGACTTTCACTCCCAGAACGCCCCCCCCGTCGTGGGGGCAGTACTGCTTTTTTTAAAACCCCGTATCTCCCTCATTTTTAAAGATAGAACCATGCGGTCTTCACCGGGCTGCTCTTCGGGCTCCGGAGATTCGAACCATATCCGGTTTTCCCGGATAAAACGCATTTTTGACCGATTTTTGGAGCTCATTTCCCGGTAAACTTCTTTCGCTTCTACCGCCGGCTGGGAAGGTCCTAGAGACGATCCGAGACCACCACCGTGTTCCCCGCGGTCCAAGCTTTCAGCCAATATATGGTTTGCCTGGGTGCAGTGCGTTTTTAAGGATCGAACCGGAGCTCCGGAGGTCCAGACCGGGGATCCGCGGCAGAGCTATCCGGGAGGGCCGCGCTAGCAGGCGGACGAAATCTGCAGCTGCTCACCGCCGAGTCTCCCCCTCTGGAAGTCCGGTTTTCGGACCTCCACCCAGGCTTCCGGGACCGACACCCTCGTGACCGGGGCCGTCTCAGGAGCTCGATGATCCGGGTCTCGGGTCGGTGGGACCCCGGGAACCGGACCGGAGGTCCGGTTGGGCCCAAAACGGTTAAAAATTCGTATAAATTCGGGGGAACGTCCTAGCGGAAATCGGAGACCACCAGAACCATCCGCGGACCGGCCCGGATCCGACGGTGTGCGGCTCGCCCGGGTTCCGGTCCGTTTGGACCGACTTATCGCGGGGCAAAGCCGGCCCGGTTTGACGCTAATCCTTTGGAGACCCGTAGAAGCTCGAGGGAAGGTCCTAGAGACGATCCGAGACCACCTCCGTGTTCAGGAGGCTCGGAGCTTTAAAACGGTATATGACATGCACGTATGGGGGGCCCCGATCTCCCAGGAGAGCCGGAAATGTCGTTTTCAGCCATCCGGAAAAGGGCCCTCCATAGGGAATGAATGGGAGACCACCCGACCTTTGAACCGGGGCTGCAGCCGCAAACGGGGTCCGATCTCCGCGTGCTTCGGCACCCTTGGAGGGTACGTCGGGGGCTATGGCCAAACCGAGTTTGAGACCCCTGGCTCTTATGGTTGGGTCTCCAGGGGGTCTCAAATCTGGGGCCCCCCAGGGCCTGGATCTCGGCCTCGGGGGGCGGGGGGCCCGGACCAACGGTGGCACACGGTCGTGGGGGTTGCCCCCAACCGACCCACCGAGTTTCAGCCCTCTGGGACACCGTTAAGGGGGTCTCCCGCGGGGGTCTTTGCCTCCGTCCCATAACCCACCTTACCTTTGGAGACCCGTAGAAGGTCGGGGGAAGGTCCTAGAGGCGATCCGAGACCACCTCCGTGTTCAGGAGGCTCGGAGCTTTAAAACGGTATATGACATGCACGTATGGGGGGCCCCGATCTCCCAGGAGAGCCGGAAATGTCGTTTTCAGCCATCCGGAAAAGGGCCCTCCATAGGGAATGAATGGGAGACCACCCGACACTTCGGGCGGGCCTGGAGCCGCAAACTTGGTCCGATCTCCGCGTGCTTTGGAACCCTTGGAGGGTACGTCGGGGGCTATGGCCAAACCGAGTTTGAGACCCCTGGCTCTTATGGTTGGGTCTCCAGGGGGTCTCAAAGTCCGGGGGCCCCCCAGGGCCGGGATCCAGGCCCTGGGGGGCGGGGGGCCCGGACCAACGGTGGCACACGGTCCGGGGGAAGGCCCCGGACCGACCCACCGAGTTTCAGCCCTCTGGGACCCCGTTAAGGGGGTCTCCCGCGGGGGTCTTTTCCTCCGTCCCATAACCCACCTTATAGCGAATGGCAAATGTCCGCGGTTGCCGCTGCCCTGCCTCCATTCACGCTGCCAGGGCGGGCGTCAGCGCTGCCCTGCCTCCATTCACGCTGCCAGGGCGGGCGTGAGCGCTGCCCTGCCTCCATTCACGCTGCCAGGGCGTGCGTCAGCGCTGCCCTGCCTCCATTCACGCTGCCAGGGCGGGCGTGAGCGCTGCCCTGCCTCCATTCACGCTGCCAGGGCGGGCGTGAGCGCTGCCCTGCCTCCATTCACGCTGCCAGGGCGGGCGTGAGCGCTGCCCTGCCTCCATTCACGCTGCCAGGGCGGGCGTGAGCGCTGCCCTGCCTCCATTCACGCTGCCAGGGCGTGCGTCAGTGCTGCCCTGCCTCCACTCACGCTGACCTGGCAACCCTGAGCGCTGCCCTGGCAGCGTCAGCGCTGCCCTGCCTCCGCTCACGCTGACCTGGCAACCGTGAGCGCTGCCCTGGCAGCGTCAGCGCTGCCCCGCCTCCGCTCACGCTGCTGATTAGCCGGAGGGCAGCGGCTGCGCGCTGCCTTACAGCTGGAAGCAATCAGCCCCGCCGTTCCCCTGCAGGTAATTGGCCTCAATAGGCGGCACCTGCTCATTCCAGCTGCAGCAGCCGGACAGAGACGCTTCTACTCCACGTTTTGAGCACCGGGGAAGCCTCCAGATGCCACACCAAGGACCCTACAGACGTTGTCCAATCTGCTGCAGTAAGTTTGCTCAGCTGCCGAAGCATTTAGAAAGGGTTCACCACGTTTTGAACAAGGAGGAGCGGAAAATCCTCCTGGCGTTTGCCCACGGACGGGTTAACGTCCGGGGGCTGGATTGTCCCGTCCGGGGGTGCAGCTACAGAGGTCCGAGAGTGGACCGCCACCTCTACGCGGGTCACAAGGAGCTGGACATCGGGGCCGTGAGGGACCACCTCCGCCTTCTGCACTGGAGGGCCACCCTCCGCGCTCTGGCCGAGCTGAGGTCCACGGAGCCCACGCCGCAGCTGGCATCCGAGCTGGACGTCTCGGAGCGGCAGCCACCGGCCCCAGAATCGCCGGGGGAGGACGGAGATGTCTCCTCTTCTCCGGGGACCGCCCTGGAGCCTCTTTCCGGTAGGGATTCTCCGCCTCGCTCCCACAGACCTGGTTCTCTGCCCGCCTCGCCGCCCCCTGGTTCCAACGTCTCTTCTCCTCCTCCTCCTGGTTCCACGGCCAGCCCTCCTCCTCCTCCTCCTGGTGGTCCTGGTGGTCCTGATTCCGACCCCGGCTCTCCCCCTCCTGGTCCTGCTTCCAACGCTGGCTCTCCTGCCCCTGCCGGGACGCGGCCAGAGGCGGAGACGAGCGACTCTGACCCTCCGGCCGGCTCCAGCAGCACCAGGGCGGTCCGAGGGCTTGCCCTGCTCCCCTTCGCCCCGCTAGTGTTCCCCGCTGCCGTGGAGAGCTACTTGGAGGAGTACCACACGCACCTCCGTGGGGCCCTGCCCACCCCGCAGCACCGCATGAACGCGCGCTCCAAGCTGGGCCGGATCCGGAGCCTTCTCTCCTTCGTGGCCCGGGGGAAACCTCTCAACGCCACCTGGGCGTTCATGCATGACCTGGAGAAGATCCACGCCTTCCCACAAGCCCTGAAGGACAGGGGGAGAGCCATAACAACAGTCAAGGTCTACCTGGTGAACTTCTCGCAGTTCATGGACTACTTCTCCGAGACCCCGCCGAGGGGCTGCAGGCTGACCAAGAGACAGATCAGGGGGGTGAGCAGGGCGGTCAGAGCGGACCTCCAGCAGATCGTGACCGAGGTAACCCTCCACCAGATCTCCGTGAAGCGCTCCAAGGCCAAGAGGTCCATCGGCAGGAAGCAGCTGCGGAGGTGCAAGAGCCTGGCCACGGCCACCATCCCTGTGCTCCTCGGGAAGCTGGAGGCGGCACCCTCGAACGTCCAGCTCCGCCACAGGCTCTACGGCTACCTGGCCTGCTACCTGTCTGCTGTCTACGGCCACCGGCCTGGGGTGCTGACCAACATGACGGTGGGGGAGCTCCAGGAGGCGATGGAGGATGCTGAGGAAGGCTCTCCAGGCTTTGTGATCAATGTAAGTGGATCTACGAGAACCAGGGGCATGGAGCTGCAGGCAGAGAACCAGGCGCACTGAGCTCCATGCTCCTGGAGCTCATCTCATCTCATCCCTTCTCAGGTGAGGAACCACAAGACCAACAGGGCCTTCGGGGCGGCCCAGCTGTTCCTGACCCACGCCGAGTTCAGCTGGTTCGTCCGGTGGCTCTCCGTCCGGAGCACGCTGAACCCACCGTGCCGGTTCCTCCTCTTCAGCAGCAAACAGAAGCGGATTGCCAAGCTGACGCGGTTCTCCCAGTGTGCCTGGACGGAGATGGGGCTTCCAGGCCGGCCCACCATGACTGATTTCCGCAGCGCAGTGGCCACACACGTGGGTAGCACATTTCTCCGGTCGGAGGGGGGGGGGGGAAGAAAAGACCACCAGGTTTTTTAATACATTTTTATTCTGTTTTTCAGGCAAGGGATGCACACAGCAGCGAGGTCAGAGGAGAGCTTGCCCGGGTCATGTGCCACGACACCAGGACCGCGGACAGGTTCTACGCCAACCAGCTCACGGCGGAACAACTGGCGGACATCCGGAGCAAGTTTGACCGGGCCACAGCGCCACAATCTTCCTCTCCAGGCTCCGGGGAAGCCAGCCCACCACTCCCCCCCCGGCAAGGTGACTCCTCTTCGGACCTGGCCTCCTCCACCACCCCTGGGGACTCGGAGAGAGAGACGGAGGAAAACAATTAAAAATGTTCAATAAAGATGTTAAATGTGAAACAACCGCATCTCTTTAATTACCTGGGCTGGGGAGGGAGGGTAGGTTGGGGTAGCTCCAGGCCCTGACCTCCAGGAAGAGAACCAGGCATGGAGCTGCAGGCCCTGACCTCCAGGCAGAGAACCAGGCCTGGAGCTGCAGGCACTGACCTCCAGGCAGAGAACCAGGCCTGGAGCTGCAGGCCCTGACCTCCAGGCAGAGAACCAGGCCTGGAGCTGCAGGCACTGACCTCCAGGCAGAGAACCAGGCCTGGAGCTAAAGGCCCTGACCTCCAGGCAGAGAACCAGGCCTGGAGCTAAAGGCCCTGACCTCCAGGCAGAGAACCAGGCCTGGAGCTAAAGGCCCTGACCTCCAGGCAGAGAACCAGGCATGGAGCTAAAGGCCTTGACCTCCAGGAAGAGAACCAGGCCTGGAGCTAAAGGCCTTGACCTCCAGGCAGAGAACCAGGCCTGGAGCTAAAGGCCCTGACCTCCAGGCAGAGAACCAGGCCTGGAGCTAAAGGCCCTGACCTCCAGGCAGAGAACCAGGCCTGGAGCTGCAGGCCTTGACCTCCAGGCAGAGAACCAGGCCTGGAGCTAAAGGCCCTGACCTCCAGGCAGAGAACCAGGCCTGGAGCTGCAGGCCTTGACCTCCAGGCAGAGAACCAGGCCTGGAGCTAAAGGCCCTGACCTCCAGGCAGAGAACCAGGCCTGGAGCTAAAGGCCCTGACCTCCAGGCAGAGAACCAGGCCTGGAGCTAAAGGCCCTGACCTCCAGGCAGAGAACCAGGCCTGGAGCTAAAGGCCCTGACCTCCAGGCAGAGAACCAGGCCTGGAGCTAAAGGCCCTGACCTCCAGGCAGAGAACCAGGCCTGGAGCTAAAGGCCCTGACCTCCAGGCAGAGAACCAGGCCTGGAGCTAAAGGCCCTGACCTCCAGGCAGAGAACCAGGCATGGAGCTAAAGGCCTTGACCTCCAGGAAGAGAACCAGGCCTGGAGCTAAAGGCCCTGACCTCCAGGCAGAGAACCAGGCCTGGAGCTAAAGGCCTTGACCTCCAGGCAGAGAACCAGGCCTGGAGCTAAAGGCCTTGACCTCCAGGCAGAGAACCAGGCCTGGAGCTAAAGGCCCTGACCTCCAGGCAGAGAACCAGGCCTGGAGCTGCAGGCCCTGACCTCCAGGAAGAGAACCAGGCCTGGAGCTAAAGGCCTTGACCTCCAGGAAGAGAACCAGGCCTGGAGCTGCAGGCCCTGACCTCCAGGCAGAGAACCAGGCATGGAGCTAAAGGCCTTGACCTCCAGGAAGAGAACCAGGCCTGGAGCTAAAGGCATCTCTTTAATCACCTGGAGGGGGGGAAGGGTTGGCTTGGCTCCGTTGAATCAAATATGATCCCAGCAGTTCTTGAATAACCAGATCTCACCCAGCTACCGCATCACATGTGTTGCTCATTTCCAGATCTCACCCTCAGGTAGAGCTCCAGGCCCGCACACACATGCAGGGGACAGGGCATGGAGCTCCAGGACCGCACACACATGCAGGGGACAGGCCATGGAGCTCCAGGACCGCACACACATGCCTTCCACCTCCACCACCACCCTAGTCCCCTCCATCTTGCAGCTGATAACCTCCAGCTCTAACGACGCCTCCACTTTTTCCACCGGCATCACAGCTCCAGGACCGCACACACATGCCTTCCACCTCCACCACCACCCTAGTCCCCTCCATCTTGCAGCTGATCACCTCCAGCTCCAACGCCGCCTCCACGTCAGGGACAGGGGCAGGTCGGCCTCGGAAGGCCGACCGGCCCCCTCTCAGCTCCGGAGGGACTTAGAGCCGGGAGGGGAGAGAGAGGGGGCTGCGGTCTGCCCCGCACCGCAGCGGGGCAGGCCACGGCCGGCCTCAGAAGGCCGACCTGCCCCCCTCTCAGCTCCGGAGGGACTTAGAGCCGGGAGGGGAGAGAGAGGGGGCTGCGGTCTGCCCCGCACCGCAGCGGGGCAGGCCACGGCCGGCCTCAGAAGGCCGACCTGCCCCCCTCTCAGCTCCGGAGGGACTTAGAGCCGGGAGGGGAGAGAGAGGGGGCTGCGGTCTGCCCCGCACCGCAGCGGGGCAGGCCACGGCCGGCCTCAGAAGGCCGACCTGCCCCCCTCTCAGCTCCGGAGGGACTTAGAGCCGGGAGGGGAGAGAGAGGGGGCTG
>NW_028263391.1:1033667-1121167 GCF_051168715.1 Poecilia mexicana
GACGGCACCTTCCTCACTGCCAGTCTTGCCTCATTCCACGCCGCTGCACGGGCGAACCACAGAAGCGACTCACGCGCATGGCAGTAGCGCTGACGCACCAAGTAGCAAAAGTGCTTACCCAGCACAGCAGCGCCCTTCACCTGCACGCCACACAGCGGTCAGTAGTCTGAGTCAGTCCATGACAGGAGGACCCTGACTTCTGTGAGAGCCCCAGCTCATGCTCTCGGGGATACAGTGCGCCGAGTCTCCGGCAGTGCATGCGGCACTCAATTGACGACCTGTCCAGGCTGTGACACCCGCACGACTTCGGCTGCCCTAGCATTGTGCTGCAGGGCAGCCTAGGTCATTAGTGCAACCGCCACTGAGGAGGTCCCATTACCTTCTTGTTCCTCACCTGTTTGGTCGTCTCGCTATTTCCCATCCCGTCAGCAACAAGCGGTACGTAGCGACCTTGCCTCCAGGCTCATCCGGGAGCCTGGTGAGCGACCGCACCTCTCCAACACTCCAGAACTAAGACACACTATAGTCCCCCTTGGACGGCACCTTCCTCTCTGCCAGTCTTGCCTCATTCCACGCCGCTGCACGGGCGAGCCGCAGAGCGACTCACGCGCATGGCAGTAGCGCTGACGCACCAAGTAGCAAAAGTGCTTACCCAGCACAGCAGCGCCCTTCACCTGCACGCCACACAGCGGTCAGTAGTCTGAGTCAGTCCATGACAGGAGGACCCTGACTTCTGTGAGAGCCCCAGCTCATGCTCTCGGGGATACAGTGCGCCGAGTCTCCGGCAGTGCATGCGGCACTCAATTGACGACCTGTCCAGGCTGTGACACCCGCACGACTTCGGCTGCCCTAGCATTGTGCTGCAGGGCAGCCTAGGTCATTAGTGCAACCGCCACTGAGGAGGTCCCATTACCTTCTTGTTCCTCACCTGTTTGGTCGTCTCGCTATTTCCCATCCCGTCAGCAACAAGCGGTACGTAGCGACCTTGCCTCCAGGCTCATCCGGGAGCCTGGTGAGCGACCGCACCTCTCCAACACTCCAGAACTAAGACACACTATAGTCCCCCTTGGACGGCACCTTCCTCTCTGCCAGTCTTGCCTCATTCCACGCCGCTGCACGGGCGAGCCGCAGAGCGACTCACGCGCATGGCAGTAGCGCTGACGCACCAAGTAGCAAAAGTGCTTACCCAGCACAGCAGCGCCCTTCACCTGCACGCCACACAGCGGTCAGTAGTCTGAGTCAGTTCGTGACAGGAGGACCCTGACTTCTGTGAGAGCCCCAGCTCATGCTCTCGGGGATACAGTGCGCCGAGTCTCCGGCAGTGCATGCGGCACTCAAATTGACGACCTTTCCAGGCTGTGACACCCGTACGACTTCGGCTGCCCTAACATTGTGCTGCAGGGCAGCCTAGGTCATTAGTGCGACCGCCACTGAGGAGGTCCCATTCCCTTCTTGTTCCTCACCTGTTTGGTCGTCTCGCTATTTCCCATCCCGTCAGCAACAAGCGGTGTGTAGCGACCTTGCCTCCAGGCTCCCGGATGAGCCTGGTGAGCGACCGCACCTCTCCAACACTCCAGAGCTTAGACACACTATAGTCCCCCTTGGACGGCACCTTCCTCTCTGCCAGTCTTGCCTCATTCCACGCCGCTGCACGGGCGAGCCGCAGAAGCGACTCACGCGCATGGCAGTAGCGCTGACGCACCAAGTAGCAAAAGTGCTTACCCAGCACAGCAGCACCCTTCACCTGCACGCCACACAGCGGTCAGTAGTCTGAGTCAGTCCATGACAGGAGGACCCTGACTTCTGTGAGAGCCCCAGCTCATGCTCTCAGGGATACAGTGCGCCGAGTCTCCGGCAGTGTATGCGGCACTCAAGTGACGACCTTTCCAGGCTGTGGCACCCGCACGACTTCGGCTGCCCTAACATTATGTTGCAGGGCAGCCTAGGTCGTTGGTGCAGCTGCCACTGAGGAAGTCCATTTCCTTCTAGCTCCTCACCTGTTTGGTCGTCCCGCTATTTCCCATCCCGTCAGCGACGTGCGGTACGTAGCGACCTTGCCTCCAGGCTCCCGAATGAGCCTGGTGAGCGACCGCACCTCTCCAACACTCCAGAGCTTAGACACACTATAGTCCCCCTTGGACGGCACCTTCCTCTCTGCCAGTCTTGCCTCATTCCACGCCGCTGCACGGGCGAGCCGCAGAAGCGACTCACGCGCATGGCAGTAGCGCTGACGCACCAAGTAGCAAAAGTGCTTACCCAGCACAGCAGCACCCTTCACCTGCACGCCACACAGCGGTCAGTAGTCTGAGTCAGTTCGTGACAGGAGGACCCTGACTTCTGTGAGAGCCCCAGCTCATGCTCTCGGGGATACAGTGCGCCGAGTCTCCGGCAGTGCATGCGGCACTCAAATTGACGACCTTTCCAGGCTGTGACACCCGCACGACTTCGGCTGCCCTAACATTGTGCTGCAGGGCAGCCTAGGTCATTAGTGCGACCGCCACTGAGGAGGTCCCATTCCCTTCTTGTTCCTCACCTGTTTGGTCGTCTCGCTATTTCCCATCCCGTCAGCAACAAGCGGTGTGTAGCGACCTTGCCTCCAGGCTCCCGGATGAGCCTGGTGAGCGACCGCACCTCTCCAACACTCCAGAGCTTAGACACACTATAGTCCCCCTTGGACGGCACCTTCCTCTCTGCCAGTCTTGCCTCATTCCACGCCGCTGCACGGGCGAGCCGCAGAAGCGACTCACGCGCATGGCAGTAGCGCTGACGCACCAAGTAGCAAAAGTGCTTACCCAGCACAGCAGCGCCCTTCACCTGCACGCCACACAGCGGTCAGTAGTCTGAGTCAGTTCGTGACAGGAGGACCCTGACTTCTGTGAGAGCCCCAGCTCATGCTCTCGGGGATACAGTGCGCCGAGTCTCCGGCAGTGCATGCGGCACTCAAATTGACGACCTTTCCAGGCTGTGACACCCGCACGACTTCGGCTGCCCTAACATTGTGCTGCAGGGCAGCCTAGGTCATTAGTGCGACCGCCACTGAGGAGGTCCCATTACCTTCTTGTTCCTCACCTGTTTGGTCGTCTCGCTATTTCCCATCCCGTCAGCAACAAGCGGTGTGTAGCGACCCTGCCTCCAGGCTCCCGGATGAGCCTGGTGAGCAACCGCACCTCTCCAACACTCCAGAGCTTAGACACACTATAGTCCCCCTTGGACAGCACCTACCTCTCTGCCAGTCTTGCCTCATTCCACGCCGCTGCACGGGCGAGCCGCAGAAGCGACTCACGCGCATGGCAGTAGCGCTGACGCACCAAGTAGCAAAAGTGCTTACCCAGCACAGCAGCACCCTTCACCTGCACGCCACACAGCGGTCAGTAGTCTGAGTCAGTCCATGACAGGAGGACCCTGACTTCTGTGAGAGCCCCAACTCATGCTCTCAGGGATACAGTGCGCCGAGTCTCCGGCAGTGTATGCGGCACTCAAGTGACGACCTTTCCAGGCTGTGGCACCCGCACGACTTCGGCTGCCCTAGCATTGTGCTGCAGGGCAGCCTAGGTCATAAGTGCGACCGCCACTGAGGAGGTCCCATTACCTTCTTGTTCCTCACCTGTTTGGTCGTCTCACTATTTCCCATCCCGTCAGTGACAAGCGGTACGTAGCGACCTTGCCTCCAGGCTCCCGGATGAGCCTGGTGAGCGACCGCACCTCTCCAACACTCCAGAGCTTAGACACACTATAGTCCCCCTTGGACGGCACCTTCCTCTCTGCCAGTCTTGCCTCATTCCACGCCGCTGCATGGGCGAGCCGCAGGAGCGACTCACGCGCATGGCAGTAGCGCTGACGCACCAAGTAGCAAAAGTGCTTACCCAGCACAGCAGCGCCCTTCACCTGCACGCGACACAGCGGTCAGTAGTCTGAGCCAGTCCACGACAGGAGGACCCTGACTTCTGTGAGAGCCCCAGCTCATGCTCTCAGGGATACAGTGCGCCGAGTCTCCGGCAGTGTATGCGGCACTCAAGTGACGACCTTTCCAGGCTGTGACACCCGCACGACTTCGGCTGCCCTAACATTGTGTTGCAGGGCAGCTTGGGTCCTTAGCGCGGCCGCCACTGAGGACGTCCCGTTACCTTCTAGCTCCTCACCTGTTTTGGTCGTCTCGCTATTTCCCATCCCGTCAGCGACAAGCGGTACGTAGCGACCTTGCCTCCAGGCTCATCCGGGAGCCTGGTGAGCGACCGCACCTCTCCAACACTCCAGAACTAAGACACACTATAGTCCCCCTTGGACGGCACCTTCCTCTCTGCCAGTCTTGCCTCATTCCACGCCGCTGCACGGGCGAGCCGCAGAAGCGACTCACGCGCATGGCAGTAGCGCTGACGCACCAAGTAGCAAAAGTGCTTACCCAGCACAGCAGCACCCTTCACCTGCACGCCACACAGCGGTCAGTAGTCTGAGTCAGTCCATGACAGGAGGACCCTGACTTCTGTGAGAGCCCCAGCTCATGCTCTCAGGGATACAGTGCGCCGAGTCTCCGGCAGTGTATGCGGCACTCAAGTGACGACCTTTCCAGGCTGTGGCACCCGCACGACTTCGGCTGCCCTAGCATTGTGCTGCAGGGCAGCCTAGGTCATAAGTGCGACCGCCACTGAGGAGGTCCCATTACCTTCTTGTTCCTCACCTGTTTGGTCGTCTCACTATTTCCCATCCCGTCAGTGACAAGCGGTACGTAGCGACCTTGCCTCCAGGCTCCCGGATGAGCCTGGTGAGCGACCGCACCTCTCCAACACTCCAGAGCTTAGACACACTATAGTCCCCCTTGGACGGCACCTTCCTCTCTGCCAGTCTTGCCTCATTCCACGCCGCTGCATGGGCGAGCCGCAGGAGCGACTCACGCGCATGGCAGTAGCGCTGACGCACCAAGTAGCAAAAGTGCTTACCCAGCACAGCAGCGCCCTTCACCTGCACGCGATACAGCGGTCAGTAGTCTGAGCCAGTCCACGACAGGAGGACCCTGACTTCTGTGAGAGCCCCAACTCATGCTCTCAGGGATACAGTGCGCCGAGTCTCCGGCAGTGTATGCGGCACTCAAGTGACGACCTTTCCAGGCTGTGACACCCGCACGACTTCGGCTGCCCTAACATTGTGTTGCAGGGCAGCTTGGGTCCTTAGCGCGGCCGCCACTGAGGACGTCCCGTTACCTTCTAGCTCCTCACCTGTTTGGTCGTCTCGCTATTTCCCATCCCGTCAGCGACAAGCGGTACGTAGCGACCTTGCCTCCAGGCTCATCCGGGAGCCTGGTGAGCGACCGCACCTCTCCAACACTCCAGAACTAAGACACACTATAGTCCCCCTTGGACGGCACCTTCCTCTCTGCCAGTCTTGCCTCATTCCACGCCGCTGCACGGGCGAGCCGCAGAAGCGACTCACGCGCATGGCAGTAGCGCTGACGCACCAAGTAGCAAAGTGCTTACCCAGCACAGCAGCGCCCTTCACCTGCACGCCACACAGCGGTCAGTAGTCTGAGTCAGTTCGTGACAGGAGGACCCTGACTTCTGTGAGAGCCCCAGCTCATGCTCTCGGGGATACAGTGCGCCGAGTCTCCGGCAGTGCATGCGGCACTCAAATTGACGACCTTTCCAGGCTGTGATACCCGCACGACTTCGGCTGCCCTAACATTGTGCTGCAGGGCAGCCTAGGTCATTAGTGCGACCGCCACTGAGGAGGTCCCATTCCCTTCTTGTTCCTCACCTGTTTGGTCGTCTCGCTATTTCCCATCCCGTCAGCAACAAGCGGTGTGTAGCGACCTTGCCTCCAGGCTCCCGGATGAGCCTGGTGAGCGACCGCACCTCTCCAACACTCCAGAGCTTAGACACACTATAGTCCCCCTTGGACGGCACCTTCCTCTCTGCCAGTCTTGCCTCATTCCACGCCGCTGCACGGGCGAGCCGCAGAAGCGACTCACGCGCATGGCAGTAGCGCTGACGCACCAAGTAGCAAAAGTGCTTACCCAGCACAGCAGCGCCCTTCACCTGCACGCCACACAGCGGTCAGTAGTCTGAGTCAGTTCGTGACAGGAGGACCCTGACTTCTGTGAGAGCCCCAGCTCATGCTCTCGGGGATACAGTGCGCCGAGTCTCCGGCAGTGCATGCGGCACTCAAATTGACGACCTTTCCAGGCTGTGACACCCGCACGACTTCGGCTGCCCTAACATTGTGCTGCAGGGCAGCCTAGGTCATTAGTGCGACCGCCACTGAGGAGGTCCCATTACCTTCTTGTTCCTCACCTGTTTGGTCGTCTCGCTATTTCCCATCCCGTCAGCAACAAGCGGTGTGTAGCGACCCTGCCTCCAGGCTCCCGGATGAGCCTGGTGAGCAACCGCACCTCTCCAACACTCCAGAGCTTAGACACACTATAGTCCCCCTTGGACAGCACCTACCTCTCTGCCAGTCTTGCCTCATTCCACGCCGCTGCACGGGCGAGCCGCAGAAGCGACTCACGCGCATGGCAGTAGCGCTGACGCACCAAGTAGCAAAAGTGCTTACCCAGCACAGCAGCACCCTTCACCTGCACGCCACACAGCGGTCAGTAGTCTGAGTCAGTCCATGACAGGAGGACCCTGACTTCTGTGAGAGCCCCAGCTCATGCTCTCGGGGATACAGTGCGCCGAGTCTCCGGCAGTGCATGCGGCACTCAAATTGACGACCTTTCCAGGCTGTGACACCCGCACGACTTCGGCTGCCCTAACATTGTGCTGCAGGGCAGCCTAGGTCATTAGTGCGACCGCCACTGAGGAGGTCCCATTCCCTTCTTGTTCCTCACCTGTTTGGTCGTCTCGCTATTTCCCATCCCGTCAGCAACAAGCGGTGTGTAGCGACCTTGCCTCCAGGCTCCCGGATGAGCCTGGTGAGCGACCGCACCTCTCCAACACTCCAGAGCTTAGACACACTATAGTCCCCCTTGGACGGCACCTTCCTCTCTGCCAGTCTTGCCTCATTCCACGCCGCTGCATGGGCGAGCCGCAGGAGCGACTCACGCGCATGGCAGTAGCGCTGACGCACCAAGTAGCAAAAGTGCTTACCCAGCACAGCAGCGCCCTTCACCTGCACGCGATACAGCGGTCAGTAGTCTGAGCCAGTCCACGACAGGAGGACCCTGACTTCTGTGAGAGCCCCAGCTCATGCTCTCAGGGATACAGTGCGCCGAGTCTCCGGCAGTGTATGCGGCACTCAAGTGACGACCTTTCCAGGCTGTGACACCCGCACGACTTCGGCTGCCCTAACATTGTGTTGCAGGGCAGCTTGGGTCCTTAGCGCGGCCGCCACTGAGGACGTCCCGTTACCTTCTAGCTCCTCACCTGTTTGGTCGTCTCGCCATTTCCCATCCCGTCAGCGACAAGCGGTACGTAGCGACCTTGCCTCCAGGCTCATCCGGGAGCCTGGTGAGCGACCGCACCTCTCCAACACTCCAGAACTAAGACACACTATAGTCCCCCTTGGACGGCACCTTCCTCTCTGCCAGTCTTGCCTCATTCCACGCCGCTGCACGGGCGAGCCGCAGAAGCGACTCACGCGCATGGCAGTAGCGCTGACGCACCAAGTAGCAAAGTGCTTACCCAGCACAGCAGCGCCCTTCACCTGCACGCCACACAGCGGTCAGTAGTCTGAGTCAGTTCGTGACAGGAGGACCCTGACTTCTGTGAGAGCCCCAGCTCATGCTCTCGGGGATACAGTGCGCCGAGTCTCCGGCAGTGCATGCGGCACTCAAATTGACGACCTTTCCAGGCTGTGACACCCGCACGACTTCGGCTGCCCTAACATTGTGCTGCAGGGCAGCCTAGGTCATTAGTGCGACCGCCACTGAGGAGGTCCCATTCCCTTCTTGTTCCTCACCTGTTTGGTCGTCTCGCTATTTCCCATCCCGTCAGCAACAAGCGGTGTGTAGCGACCTTGCCTCCAGGCTCCCGGATGAGCCTGGTGAGCGACCGCACCTCTCCAACACTCCAGAGCTTAGACACACTATAGTCCCCCTTGGACGGCACCTTCCTCTCTGCCAGTCTTGCCTCATTCCACGCCGCTGCACGGGCGAGCCGCAGAAGCGACTCACGTGCATGGCAGTAGCGCTGACGCACCAAGTAGCAAAAGTGCTTACCCAGCACAGCAGCGCCCTTCACCTGCACGCCACACAGCGGTCAGTAGTCTGAGTCAGTTCGTGACAGGAGGACCCTGACTTCTGTGAGAGCCCCAGCTCATGCTCTCGGGGATACAGTGCGCCGAGTCTCCGGCAGTGCATGCGGCACTCAAATTGACGACCTTTCCAGGCTGTGACACCCGCACGACTTCGGCTGCCCTAACATTGTACTGCAGGGCAGCCTAGGTCATTAGTGCGACCGCCACTGAGGAGGTCCCATTACCTTCTTGTTCCTCACCTGTTTGGTCGTCTCGCTATTTCCCATCCCGTCAGCAACAAGCGGTGTGTAGCGACCCTGCCTCCAGGCTCCCGGATGAGCCTGGTGGGCGACCGCACCTCTCCAACACTCCAGAGCTTAGACACACTATAGTCCCCCTTGGACGGCACCTTCCTCTCTGCCAGTCTTGCCTCATTCCACGCCGCTGCACGGGCGAGCCGCAGAAGCGACTCACACGCATGGCAGTAGCGCTGACGCACCAAGTAGCAAAAGTGCTTACCCAGCACAGCAGCGCCCTTCACCTGCACGCCACACAGCGGTCAGTAGTCTGAGTCAGTTCGTGACAGGAGGACCCTGACTTCTGTGAGAGCCCCAGCTCATGCTCTCGGGGATACAGTGCGCCGAGTCTCCGGCAGTGCATGCGGCACTCAAATTGACGACCTTTCCAGGCTGTGACACCCGCACGACTTCGGCTGCCCTAACATTGTGCTGCAGGGCAGCCTAGGTCATTAGTGCGACCGCCACTGAGGAGGTCCCATTACCTTCTTGTTCCTCACCTGTTTGGTCGTCTCGCTATTTCCCATCCCGTCAGCAACAAGCGGTGTGTAGCGACCCTGCCTCCAGGCTCCCGGATGAGCCTGGTGAGCAACCGCACCTCTCCAACACTCCAGAGCTTAGACACACTATAGTCCCCCTTGGACAGCACCTACCTCTCTGCCAGTCTTGCCTCATTCCACGCCGCTGCACGGGCGAGCCGCAGAAGCGACTCACGCGCATGGCAGTAGCGCTGACGCACCAAGTAGCAAAAGTGCTTACCCAGCACAGCAGCACCCTTCACCTGCACGCCACACAGCGGTCAGTAGTCTGAGTCAGTCCATGACAGGAGGACCCTGACTTCTGTGAGAGCCCCAGCTCATGCTCTCAGGGATACAGTGCGCCGAGTCTCCGGCAGTGTATGCGGCACTCAAGTGACGACCTTTCCAGGCTGTGGCACCCGCACGACTTCGGCTGCCCTAGCATTGTGCTGCAGGGCAGCCTAGGTCATAAGTGCGACCGCCACTGAGGAGGTCCCATTACCTTCTTGTTCCTCACCTGTTTGGTCGTCTCACTATTTCCCATCCCGTCAGTGACAAGCGGTACGTAGCGACCTTGCCTCCAGGCTCCCGGATGAGCCTGGTGAGCGACCGCACCTCTCCAACACTCCAGAGCTTAGACACACTATAGTCCCCCTTGGACGGCACCTTCCTCTCTGCCAGTCTTGCCTCATTCCACGCCGCTGCATGGGCGAGCCGCAGGAGCGACTCACGCGCATGGCAGTAGCGCTGACGCACCAAGTAGCAAAAGTGCTTACCCAGCACAGCAGCGCCCTTCACCTGCACGCGATACAGCGGTCAGTAGTCTGAGCCAGTCCACGACAGGAGGACCCTGACTTCTGTGAGAGCCCCAGCTCATGCTCTCAGGGATACAGTGCGCCGAGTCTCCGGCAGTGTATGCGGCACTCAAGTGACGACCTTTCCAGGCTGTGACACCCGCACGACTTCGGCTGCCCTAACATTGTGTTGCAGGGCAGCTTGGGTCCTTAGCGCGGCCGCCACTGAGGACGTCCCGTTACCTTCTAGCTCCTCACCTGTTTGGTCGTCTCGCCATTTCCCATCCCGTCAGCGACAAGCGGTACGTAGCGACCTTGCCTCCAGGCTCATCCGGGAGCCTGGTGAGCGACCGCACCTCTCCAACACTCCAGAACTAAGACACACTATAGTCCCCCTTGGACGGCACCTTCCTCTCTGCCAGTCTTGCCTCATTCCACGCCGCTGCACGGGCGAGCCGCAGAAGCGACTCACGCGCATGGCAGTAGCGCTGACGCACCAAGTAGCAAAGTGCTTACCCAGCACAGCAGCGCCCTTCACCTGCACGCCACACAGCGGTCAGTAGTCTGAGTCAGTTCGTGACAGGAGGACCCTGACTTCTGTGAGAGCCCCAGCTCATGCTCTCAGGGATACAGTGCGCCGAGTCTCCGGCAGTGTATGCGGCACTCAAGTGACGACCTTTCCAGGCTGTGGCACCCGCACGACTTCGGCTGCCCTAGCATTGTGCTGCAGGGCAGCCTAGGTCATAAGTGCGACCGCCACTGAGGAGGTCCCATTACCTTCTTGTTCCTCACCTGTTTGGTCGTCTCACTATTTCCCATCCCGTCAGTGACAAGCGGTACGTAGCGACCTTGCCTCCAGGCTCCCGGATGAGCCTGGTGAGCGACCGCACCTCTCCAACACTCCAGAGCTTAGACACACTATAGTCCCCCTTGGACGGCACCTTCCTCTCTGCCAGTCTTGCCTCATTCCACGCCGCTGCATGGGCGAGCCGCAGGAGCGACTCACGCGCATGGCAGTAGCGCTGACGCACCAAGTAGCAAAAGTGCTTACCCAGCACAGCAGCGCCCTTCACCTGCACGCGATACAGCGGTCAGTAGTCTGAGCCAGTCCACGACAGGAGGACCCTGACTTCTGTGAGAGCCCCAACTCATGCTCTCAGGGATACAGTGCGCCGAGTCTCCGGCAGTGTATGCGGCACTCAAGTGACGACCTTTCCAGGCTGTGACACCCGCACGACTTCGGCTGCCCTAACATTGTGTTGCAGGGCAGCTTGGGTCCTTAGCGCGGCCGCCACTGAGGACGTCCCGTTACCTTCTAGCTCCTCACCTGTTTGGTCGTCTCGCTATTTCCCATCCCGTCAGCGACAAGCGGTACGTAGCGACCTTGCCTCCAGGCTCATCCGGGAGCCTGGTGAGCGACCGCACCTCTCCAACACTCCAGAACTAAGACACACTATAGTCCCCCTTGGACGGCACCTTCCTCTCTGCCAGTCTTGCCTCATTCCACGCCGCTGCACGGGCGAGCCGCAGAAGCGACTCACGCGCATGGCAGTAGCGCTGACGCACCAAGTAGCAAAGTGCTTACCCAGCACAGCAGCGCCCTTCACCTGCACGCCACACAGCGGTCAGTAGTCTGAGTCAGTTCGTGACAGGAGGACCCTGACTTCTGTGAGAGCCCCAGCTCATGCTCTCGGGGATACAGTGCGCCGA
Source organism: Poecilia mexicana (assembly GCF_051168715.1). Classification (NCBI taxonomy): domain Eukaryota; kingdom Metazoa; phylum Chordata; class Actinopteri; order Cyprinodontiformes; family Poeciliidae; genus Poecilia; species Poecilia mexicana. The sequence goes on from NW_028263391.1 coordinate 1,045,149, forward strand.
GTCTCCGGCAGTGCATGCGGCACTCAAATTGACGACCTTTCCAGGCTGTGACACCCGCACGACTTCGGCTGCCCTAACATTGTGCTGCAGGGCAGCCTAGGTCATTAGTGCGACCGCCACTGAGGAGGTCCCATTCCCTTCTTGTTCCTCACCTGTTTGGTCGTCTCGCTATTTCCCATCCCGTCAGCAACAAGCGGTGTGTAGCGACCTTGCCTCCAGGCTCCCGGATGAGCCTGGTGAGCGACCGCACCTCTCCAACACTCCAGAGCTTAGACACACTATAGTCCCCCTTGGACGGCACCTTCCTCTCTGCCAGTCTTGCCTCATTCCACGCCGCTGCACGGGCGAGCCGCAGAAGCGACTCACGCGCATGGCAGTAGCGCTGACGCACCAAGTAGCAAAAGTGCTTACCCAGCACAGCAGCGCCCTTCACCTGCACGCCACACAGCGGTCAGTAGTCTGAGTCAGTTCGTGACAGGAGGACCCTGACTTCTGTGAGAGCCCCAGCTCATGCTCTCGGGGATACAGTGCGCCGAGTCTCCGGCAGTGCATGCGGCACTCAAATTGACGACCTTTCCAGGCTGTGACACCCGCACGACTTCGGCTGCCCTAACATTGTGCTGCAGGGCAGCCTAGGTCATTAGTGCGACCGCCACTGAGGAGGTCCCATTCCCTTCTTGTTCCTCACCTGTTTGGTCGTCTCGCTATTTCCCATCCCGTCAGCAACAAGCGGTGTGTAGCGACCTTGCCTCCAGGCTCCCGGATGAGCCTGGTGAGCGACCGCACCTCTCCAACACTCCAGAGCTTAGACACACTATAGTCCCCCTTGGACGGCACCTTCCTCTCTGCCAGTCTTGCCTCATTCCACGCCGCTGCACGGGCGAGCCGCAGAAGCGACTCACGCGCATGGCAGTAGCGCTGACGCACCAAGTAGCAAAAGTGCTTACCCAGCACAGCAGCGCCCTTCACCTGCACGCCACACAGCGGTCAGTAGTCTGAGTCGGTTCGTGACAGGAGGACCCTGACTTCTGTGAGAGCCCCAGCTCATGCTCTCGGGGATACAGTGCGCCGAGTCTCCGGCAGTGCATGCGGCACTCAAATTGACGACCTTTCCAGGCTGTGACACCCGCACGACTTCGGCTGCCCTAGCATTGTGCTGCAGGGCAGCCTAGGTCATAAGTGCGACCGCCACTGAGGAGGTCCCATTACCTTCTTGTTCCTCACCTGTTTGGTCGTCTCACTATTTCCCATCCCGTCAGTGACAAGCGGTACGTAGCGACCTTGCCTCCAGGCTCCCGGATGAGCCTGGTGAGCGACCGCACCTCTCCAACACTCCAGAGCTTAGACACACTATAGTCCCCCTTGGACGGCACCTTCCTCTCTGCCAGTCTTGCCTCATTCCACGCCGCTGCATGGGCGAGCCGCAGGAGCGACTCACGCGCATGGCAGTAGCGCTGACGCACCAAGTAGCAAAAGTGCTTACCCAGCACAGCAGCGCCCTTCACCTGAACGCGATACAGCGGTCAGTAGTCTGAGCCAGTCCACGACAGGAGGACCCTGACTTCTGTGAGAGCCCCAGCTCATGCTCTCAGGGATACAGTGCGCCGAGTCTCCGGCAGTGTATGCGGCACTCAAGTGACGACCTTTCCAGGCTGTGACACCCGCACGACTTCGGCTGCCCTAACATTGTGTTGCAGGGCAGCTTGGGTCCTTAGCGCGGCCGCCACTGAGGACGTCCCGTTACCTTCTAGCTCCTCACCTGTTTGGTCGTCTCGCCATTTCCCATCCCGTCAGCGACAAGCGGTACGTAGCGACCTTGCCTCCAGGCTCATCCGGGAGCCTGGTGAGCGACCGCACCTCTCCAACACTCCAGAACTAAGACACACTATAGTCCCCCTTGGACGGCACCTTCCTCTCTGCCAGTCTTGCCTCATTCCACGCCGCTGCACGGGCGAGCCGCAGAAGCGACTCACGCGCATGGCAGTAGCGCTGACGCACCAAGTAGCAAAGTGCTTACCCAGCACAGCAGCGCCCTTCACCTGCACGCCACACAGCGGTCAGTAGTCTGAGTCAGTTCGTGACAGGAGGACCCTGACTTCTGTGAGAGCCCCAGCTCATGCTCTCGGGGATACAGTGCGCCGAGTCTCCGGCAGTGCATGCGGCACTCAAATTGACGACCTTTCCAGGCTGTGACACCCGCACGACTTCGGCTGCCCTAACATTGTGCTGCAGGGCAGCCTAGGTCATTAGTGCGACCGCCACTGAGGAGGTCCCATTCCCTTCTTGTTCCTCACCTGTTTGGTCGTCTCGCTATTTCCCATCCCGTCAGCAACAAGCGGTGTGTAGCGACCTTGCCTCCAGGCTCCCGGATGAGCCTGGTGAGCGACCGCACCTCTCCAACACTCCAGAGCTTAGACACACTATAGTCCCCCTTGGACGGCACCTTCCTCTCTGCCAGTCTTGCCTCATTCCACGCCGCTGCACGGGCGAGCCGCAGAAGCGACTCACGCGCATGGCAGTAGCGCTGACGCACCAAGTAGCAAAAGTGCTTACCCAGCACAGCAGCGCCCTTCACCTGCACGCCACACAGCGGTCAGTAGTCTGAGTCAGTTCGTGACAGGAGGACCCTGACTTCTGTGAGAGCCCCAGCTCATGCTCTCGGGGATACAGTGCGCCGAGTCTCCGGCAGTGCATGCGGCACTCAAATTGACGACCTTTCCAGGCTGTGACACCCGCACGACTTCGGCTGCCCTAACATTGTGCTGCAGGGCAGCCTAGGTCATTAGTGCGACCGCCACTGAGGAGGTCCCATTCCCTTCTTGTTCCTCACCTGTTTGGTCGTCTCGCTATTTCCCATCCCGTCAGCAACAAGCGGTGTGTAGCGACCTTGCCTCCAGGCTCCCGGATGAGCCTGGTGAGCGACCGCACCTCTCCAACACTCCAGAGCTTAGACACACTATAGTCCCCCTTGGACGGCACCTTCCTCTCTGCCAGTCTTGCCTCATTCCACGCCGCTGCACGGGCGAGCCGCAGAAGCGACTCACGCGCATGGCAGTAGCGCTGACGCACCAAGTAGCAAAAGTGCTTACCCAGCACAGCAGCGCCCTTCACCTGCACGCCACACAGCGGTCAGTAGTCTGAGTCGGTTCGTGACAGGAGGACCCTGACTTCTGTGAGAGCCCCAGCTCATGCTCTCGGGGATACAGTGCGCCGAGTCTCCGGCAGTGCATGCGGCACTCAAATTGACGACCTTTCCAGGCTGTGACACCCGCACGACTTCGGCTGCCCTAGCATTGTGCTGCAGGGCAGCCTAGGTCATAAGTGCGACCGCCACTGAGGAGGTCCCATTACCTTCTTGTTCCTCACCTGTTTGGTCGTCTCACTATTTCCCATCCCGTCAGTGACAAGCGGTACATAGCGACCTTGCCTCCAGGCTCCCGGATGAGCCTGGTGAGCGACCGCACCTCTCCAACACTCCAGAGCTTAGACACACTATAGTCCCCCTTGGACGGCACCTTCCTCTCTGCCAGTCTTGCCTCATTCCACGCCGCTGCATGGGCGAGCCGCAGGAGCGACTCACGCGCATGGCAGTAGCGCTGACGCACCAAGTAGCAAAAGTGCTTACCCAGCACAGCAGCGCCCTTACCTGAACGCGATACAGCGGTCAGTAGTCTGAGCCAGTCCACGACAGGAGGACCCTGACTTCTGTGAGAGCCCCAGCTCATGCTCTCAGGGATACAGTGCGCCGAGTCTCCGGCAGTGTATGCGGCACTCAAGTGACGACCTTTCCAGGCTGTGACACCCGCACGACTTCGGCTGCCCTAACATTGTGTTGCAGGGCAGCTTGGGTCCTTAGCGCGGCCGCCACTGAGGACGTCCCGTTACCTTCTAGCTCCTCACCTGTTTGGTCGTCTCGCCATTTCCCATCCCGTCAGCGACAAGCGGTACGTAGCGACCTTGCCTCCAGGCTCATCCGGGAGCCTGGTGAGCGACCGCACCTCTCCAACACTCCAGAACTAAGACACACTATAGTCCCCCTTGGACGGCACCTTCCTCTCTGCCAGTCTTGCCTCATTCCACGCCGCTGCACGGGCGAGCCGCAGAAGCGACTCACGCGCATGGCAGTAGCGCTGACGCACCAAGTAGCAAAGTGCTTACCCAGCACAGCAGCGCCCTTCACCTGCACGCCACACAGCGGTCAGTAGTCTGAGTCAGTTCGTGACAGGAGGACCCTGACTTCTGTGAGAGCCCCAGCTCATGCTCTCGGGGATACAGTGCGCCGAGTCTCCGGCAGTGCATGCGGCACTCAAATTGACGACCTTTCCAGGCTGTGACACCCGCACGACTTCGGCTGCCCTAACATTGTGCTGCAGGGCAGCCTAGGTCATTAGTGCGACCGCCACTGAGGAGGTCCCATTCCCTTCTTGTTCCTCACCTGTTTGGTCGTCTCGCTATTTCCCATCCCGTCAGCAACAAGCGGTGTGTAGCGACCTTGCCTCCAGGCTCCCGGATGAGCCTGGTGAGCGACCGCACCTCTCCAACACTCCAGAGCTTAGACACACTATAGTCCCCCTTGGACGGCACCTTCCTCTCTGCCAGTCTTGCCTCATTCCACGCCGCTGCACGGGCGAGCCGCAGAAGCGACTCACGCGCATGGCAGTAGCGCTGACGCACCAAGTAGCAAAAGTGCTTACCCAGCACAGCAGCGCCCTTCACCTGCACGCCACACAGCGGTCAGTAGTCTGAGTCAGTTCGTGACAGGAGGACCCTGACTTCTGTGAGAGCCCCAGCTCATGCTCTCGGGGATACAGTGCGCCGAGTCTCCGGCAGTGCATGCGGCACTCAAATTGACGACCTTTCCAGGCTGTGACACCCGCACGACTTCGGCTGCCCTAACATTGTGCTGCAGGGCAGCCTAGGTCATTAGTGCGACCGCCACTGAGGAGGTCCCATTCCCTTCTTGTTCCTCACCTGTTTGGTCGTCTCGCTATTTCCCATCCCGTCAGCAACAAGCGGTGTGTAGCGACCTTGCCTCCAGGCTCCCGGATGAGCCTGGTGAGCGACCGCACCTCTCCAACACTCCAGAGCTTAGACACACTATAGTCCCCCTTGGACGGCACCTTCCTCTCTGCCAGTCTTGCCTCATTCCACGCCGCTGCACGGGCGAGCCGCAGAAGCGACTCACGCGCATGGCAGTAGCGCTGACGCACCAAGTAGCAAAAGTGCTTACCCAGCACAGCAGCGCCCTTCACCTGCACGCCACACAGCGGTCAGTAGTCTGAGTCGGTTCGTGACAGGAGGACCCTGACTTCTGTGAGAGCCCCAGCTCATGCTCTCGGGGATACAGTGCGCCGAGTCTCCGGCAGTGCATGCGGCACTCAAATTGACGACCTTTCCAGGCTGTGACACCCGCACGACTTCGGCTGCCCTAGCATTGTGCTGCAGGGCAGCCTAGGTCATAAGTGCGACCGCCACTGAGGAGGTCCCATTACCTTCTTGTTCCTCACCTGTTTGGTCGTCTCACTATTTCCTATCCCGTCAGTGACAAGCGGTACATAGCGACCTTGCCTCCAGGCTCCCGGATGAGCCTGGTGAGCGACCGCACCTCTCCAACACTCCAGAGCTTAGACACACTATAGTCCCCCTTGGACGGCACCTTCCTCTCTGCCAGTCTTGCCTCATTCCACGCCGCTGCATGGGCGAGCCGCAGGAGCGACTCACGCGCATGGCAGTAGCGCTGACGCACCAAGTAGCAAAAGTGCTTACCCAGCACAGCAGCGCCCTTCACCTGCACGCGATACAGCGGTCAGTAGTCTGAGCCAGTCCACGACAGGAGGACCCTGACTTCTGTGAGAGCCCCAACTCATGCTCTCAGGGATACAGTGCGCCGAGTCTCCGGCAGTGTATGCGGCACTCAAGTGACGACCTTTCCAGGCTGTGACACCCGCACGACTTCGGCTGCCCTAACATTGTGTTGCAGGGCAGCTTGGGTCCTTAGCGCGGCCGCCACTGAGGACGTCCCGTTACCTTCTAGCTCCTCACCTGTTTGGTCGTCTCGCTATTTCCCATCCCGTCAGCGACAAGCGGTACGTAGCGACCTTGCCTCCAGGCTCATCCGGGAGCCTGGTGAGCGACCGCACCTCTCCAACACTCCAGAACTAAGACACACTATAGTCCCCCTTGGACGGCACCTTCCTCTCTGCCAGTCTTGCCTCATTCCACGCCGCTGCACGGGCGAGCCGCAGAAGCGACTCACGCGCATGGCAGTAGCGCTGACGCACCAAGTAGCAAAGTGCTTACCCAGCACAGCAGCGCCCTTCACCTGCACGCCACACAGCGGTCAGTAGTCTGAGTCAGTTCGTGACAGGAGGACCCTGACTTCTGTGAGAGCCCCAACTCATGCTCTCGGGGATACAGTGCGCCGAGTCTCCGGCAGTGCATGCGGCACTCAAATTGACGACCTTTCCAGGCTGTGACACCCGCACGACTTCGGCTGCCCTAACATTGTGCTGCAGGGCAGCCTAGGTCATTAGTGCGACCGCCACTGAGGAGGTCCCATTCCCTTCTTGTTCCTCACCTGTTTGGTCGTCTCGCTATTTCCCATCCCGTCAGCAACAAGCGGTGTGTAGCGACCTTGCCTCCAGGCTCCCGGATGAGCCTGGTGAGCGACCGCACCTCTCCAACACTCCAGAGCTTAGACACACTATAGTCCCCCTTGGACGGCACCTTCCTCTCTGCCAGTCTTGCCTCATTCCACGCCGCTGCACGGGCGAGCCGCAGAAGCGACTCACGCGCATGGCAGTAGCGCTGACGCACCAAGTAGCAAAAGTGCTTACCCAGCACAGCAGCGCCCTTCACCTGCACGCCACACAGCGGTCAGTAGTCTGAGTCAGTTCGTGACAGGAGGACCCTGACTTCTGTGAGAGCCCCAGCTCATGCTCTCGGGGATACAGTGCGCCGAGTCTCCGGCAGTGCATGCGGCACTCAAATTGACGACCTTTCCAGGCTGTGACACCCGCACGACTTCGGCTGCCCTAACATTGTGCTGCAGGGCAGCCTAGGTCATTAGTGCGACCGCCACTGAGGAGGTCCCATTACCTTCTTGTTCCTCACCTGTTTGGTCGTCTCGCTATTTCCCATCCCGTCAGCAACAAGCGGTGTGTAGCGACCCTGCCTCCAGGCTCCCGGATGAGCCTGGTGAGCAACCGCACCTCTCCAACACTCCAGAGCTTAGACACACTATAGTCCCCCTTGGACAGCACCTACCTCTCTGCCAGTCTTGCCTCATTCCACGCCGCTGCACGGGCGAGCCGCAGAAGCGACTCACGCGCATGGCAGTAGCGCTGACGCACCAAGTAGCAAAAGTGCTTACCCAGCACAGCAGCACCCTTCACCTGCACGCCACACAGCGGTCAGTAGTCTGAGTCAGTCCATGACAGGAGGACCCTGACTTCTGTGAGAGCCCCAGCTCATGCTCTCAGGGATACAGTGCGCCGAGTCTCCGGCAGTGTATGCGGCACTCAAGTGACGACCTTTCCAGGCTGTGGCACCCGCACGACTTCGGCTGCCCTAGCATTGTGCTGCAGGGCAGCCTAGGTCATAAGTGCGACCGCCACTGAGGAGGTCCCATTACCTTCTTGTTCCTCACCTGTTTGGTCGTCTCACTATTTCCCATCCCGTCAGTGACAAGCGGTACGTAGCGACCTTGCCTCCAGGCTCCCGGATGAGCCTGGTGAGCGACCGCACCTCTCCAACACTCCAGAGCTTAGACACACTATAGTCCCCCTTGGACGGCACCTTCCTCTCTGCCAGTCTTGCCTCATTCCACGCCGCTGCATGGGCGAGCCGCAGGAGCGACTCACGCGCATGGCAGTAGCGCTGACGCACCAAGTAGCAAAAGTGCTTACCCAGCACAGCAGCGCCCTTCACCTGCACGCGACACAGCGGTCAGTAGTCTGAGCCAGTCCACGACAGGAGGACCCTGACTTCTGTGAGAGCCCCAGCTCATGCTCTCAGGGATACAGTGCGCCGAGTCTCCGGCAGTGTATGCGGCACTCAAGTGACGACCTTTCCAGGCTGTGACACCCGCACGACTTCGGCTGCCCTAACATTGTGTTGCAGGGCAGCTTGGGTCCTTGGCGCGGCCGCCACTGAGGACGTCCCGTTACCTTCTAGCTCCTCACCTGTTTGGTCGTCTCGCTATTTCCCATCCCGTCAGCGACAAGCGGTACGTAGCGACCTTGCCTCCAGGCTCATCCGGGAGCCTGGTGAGCGACCGCACCTCTCCAACACTCCAGAACTAAGACACACTATAGTCCCCCTTGGACGGCACCTTCCTCTCTGCCAGTCTTGCCTCATTCCACGCCGCTGCACGGGCGAGCCGCAGAAGCGACTCACGCGCATGGCAGTAGCGCTGACGCACCAAGCAGCAAAAGTGCTTACCCAGCACAGCAGCACCCTTCACCTGCACGCCACACAGCGGTCAGTAGTCTGAGTCAGTCCGTGACAGGAGGACCCTGACTTCTGTGAGAGCCCCAGCTCATGCTCTCAGGGATACAGTGCGCCGAGTCTCCGGCAGTGTATGCGGCACTCAAGTGACGACCTTTCCAGGCTGTGGCACCCGCACGACTTCGGCTGCCCTAGCATTGTGCTGCAGGGCAGCCTAGGTCATAAGTGCGACCGCCACTGAGGAGGTCCCATTACCTTCTTGTTCCTCACCTGTTTGGTCGTCTCACTATTTCCCATCCCGTCAGTGACAAGCGGTACGTAGCGACCTTGCCTCCAGGCTCCCGGATGAGCCTGGTGAGCGACCGCACCTCTCCAACACTCCAGAGCTTAGACACACTATAGTCCCCCTTGGACGGCACCTTCCTCTCTGCCAGTCTTGCCTCATTCCACGCCGCTGCATGGGCGAGCCGCAGGAGCGACTCACGCGCATGGCAGTAGCGCTGACGCACCAAGTAGCAAAAGTGCTTACCCAGCACAGCAGCGCCCTTCACCTGCACGCGATACAGCGGTCAGTAGTCTGAGCCAGTCCACGACAGGAGGACCCTGACTTCTGTGAGAGCCCCAACTCATGCTCTCAGGGATACAGTGCGCCGAGTCTCCGGCAGTGTATGCGGCACTCAAGTGACGACCTTTCCAGGCTGTGACACCCGCACGACTTCGGCTGCCCTAACATTGTGTTGCAGGGCAGCTTGGGTCCTTAGCGCGGCCGCCACTGAGGACGTCCCGTTACCTTCTAGCTCCTCACCTGTTTGGTCGTCTCGCTATTTCCCATCCCGTCAGCGACAAGCGGTACGTAGCGACCTTGCCTCCAGGCTCATCCGGGAGCCTGGTGAGCGACCGCACCTCTCCAACACTCCAGAACTAAGACACACTATAGTCCCCCTTGGACGGCACCTTCCTCTCTGCCAGTCTTGCCTCATTCCACGCCGCTGCACGGGCGAGCCGCAGAAGCGACTCACGCGCATGGCAGTAGCGCTGACGCACCAAGTAGCAAAGTGCTTACCCAGCACAGCAGCGCCCTTCACCTGCACGCCACACAGCGGTCAGTAGTCTGAGTCAGTTCGTGACAGGAGGACCCTGACTTCTGTGAGAGCCCCAGCTCATGCTCTCGGGGATACAGTGCGCCGAGTCTCCGGCAGTGCATGCGGCACTCAAAATTGACGACCTTTCCAGGCTGTGACACCCGCACGACTTCGGCTGCCCTAACATTGTGCTGCAGGGCAGCCTAGGTCATTAGTGCGACCGCCACTGAGGAGGTCCCATTCCCTTCTTGTTCCTCACCTGTTTGGTCGTCTCGCTATTTCCCATCCCGTCAGCAACAAGCGGTGTGTAGCGACCTTGCCTCCAGGCTCATCCGGGAGCCTGGTGAGCGACCGCACCTCTCCAACACTCCAGAGCTTAGACACACTATAGTCCCCCTTGGACGGCACCTTCCTCTCTGCCAGTCTTGCCTCATTCCACGCCGCTGCACGGGCGAGCCGCAGAAGCGACTCACGCGCATGGCAGTAGCGCTGACGCACCAAGTAGCAAAAGTGCTTACCCAGCACAGCAGCGCCCTTCACCTGCACGCCACACAGCGGTCAGTAGTCTGAGTCAGTTCGTGACAGGAGGACCCTGACTTCTGTGAGAGCCCCAGCTCATGCTCTCGGGGATACAGTGCGCCGAGTCTCCGGCAGTGCATGCGGCACTCAAATTGACGACCTTTCCAGGCTGTGACACCCGCACGACTTCGGCTGCCCTAACATTGTGCTGCAGGGCAGCCTAGGTCATTAGTGCGACCGCCACTGAGGAGGTCCCATTACCTTCTTGTTCTCACCTGTTTGGTCGTCTCGCTATTTCCCATCCCGTCAGCAACAAGCGGTGTGTAGCGACCCTGCCTCCAGGCTCCCGGATGAGCCTGGTGAGCAACCGCACCTCTCCAACACTCCAGAGCTTAGACACACTATAGTCCCCCTTGGACAGCACCTACCTCTCTGCCAGTCTTGCCTCATTCCACGCCGCTGCACGGGCGAGCCGCAGAAGCGACTCACGCGCATGGCAGTAGCGCTGACGCACCAAGTAGCAAAAGTGCTTACCCAGCACAGCAGCGCCCTTCACCTGCACGCGATACAGCGGTCAGTAGTCTGAGCCAGTCCACGACAGGAGGACCCTGACTTCTGTGAGAGCCCCAACTCATGCTCTCGGGGATACAGTGCGCCGAGTCTCCGGCAGTGCATGCGGCACTCAATTGACGACCTGTCCAGGCTGTGACACCCGCACGACTTCGGCTGCCCTAGCATTGTGCTGCAGGGCAGCCTAGGTCATTAGTGCAACCGCCACTGAGGAGGTCCCATTACCTTCTTGTTCCTCACCTGTTTGGTCGTCTCGCTATTTCCCATCCCGTCAGCAACAAGCGGTACGTAGCGACCTTGCCTCCAGGCTCATCCGGGAGCCTGGTGAGCGACCGCACCTCTCCAACACTCCAGAGCTTCGACACACCATAGTCCCCCTTGGACGGCACCTTCCACTCTGCCAGGCTTGCCTCCTTCCACGCCGCTGCATGGGCGAGCCGCAGGAGCGACTCACGCGCATGGCAGTAGCGCTGACGCACCAAGTAGCAAAAGTGCTTACCCAGCACAGCAGCGCCCTTCACCTGCACGCGACACAGCGGTCAGTAGTCTGAGCCAGTCCACGACAGGAGGACCCTGACTTCTGTGAGAGCCCCAGCTCATGCTCTCAGGGATACAGTGCGCCGAGTCTCCGGCGGTGTATGCGGCACTCAAGTGACGACCTTTCCAGGCTGTGACACCCGCACGACTTCGGCTGCCCTAACATTGTGTTGCAGGGCAGCTTGGGTCCTTAGCGCGGCCGCCACTGAGGACGTCCCGTTACCTTCTAGCTCCTCACCTGTTTGGTCGTCTCGCTATTTCCCATCCCGTCAGCGACGTGCGGTACGTAGCGACCTTGCCTCCAGGCTCCCGAATGAGCCTGGTGAGCGACCGCACCTCTCCAACACTCCAGAGCTTCAACACACTATAGTCCCCCTTGGACGGCACCTTCCTCACTGCCAGTCTTGCCTCATTCCACGCCGCTGCACGGGCGAACCACAGAAGCGACTCACGCGCATGGCAGTAGCGCTGACGCACCAAGTAGCAAAAGTGCTTACCTAGCACAGCAGCACCCTTCACCTGCACGCCACACAGCGGTCAGTAGTCTGAGTCAGTCCATGACAGGAGGACCCTGACTTCTGTGAGAGCCCCAGCTCATGCTCTCGGGGATACAGTGCGCCGAGTCTCCGGCAGTGCATGCGGCACTCAATTGACGACCTGTCCAGGCTGTGACACCCGCACGACTTCGGCTGCCCTAGCATTGTGCTGCAGGGCAGCCTAGGTCATTAGTGCAACCGCCACTGAGGAGGTCCCATTACCTTCTTGTTCCTCACCTGTTTGGTCGTCTCGCTATTTCCCATCCCGTCAGCGACGAGCGGCACGTAGCGACCTTGCCTCCAGGCTCCCGGATGAGCCTGGTGAGCGACCGCACCTCTCCAACACTCCAGAGCTTAGACACACTATAGTCCCCCTTGGACGGCACCTTCCTCTCTGCCAGTCTTGCCTCATTCCACGCCGCTGCACGGGCGAGCCGCAGAAGCGACTCACGCGCATGGCAGTAGCGCTGACGCACCAAGTAGCAAAAGTGCTTACCCAGCACAGCAGCACCCTTCACCTGCACGCCACACAGCGGTCAGTAGTCTGAGTCAGTCCATGACAGGAGGACCCTGACTTCTGTGAGAGCCCCAGCTCATGCTCTCAGGGATACAGTGCGCCGAGTCTCCGGCAGTGTATGCGGCACTCAAGTGACGACCTTTCCAGGCTGTGGCACCCGCACGACTTCGGCTGCCCTAGCATTGTGCTGCAGGGCAGCCTAGGTCACAAGTGCGACCGCCACTGAGGAGGTCCCATTACCTTCTTGTTCCTCACCTGTTTGGTCGTCTCACTATTTCCCATCCCGTCAGTGACAAGCGGTACGTAGCGACCTTGCCTCCAGGCTCCCGGATGAGCCTGGTGAGCGACCGCACCTCTCCAACACTCCAGAGCTTAGACACACTATAGTCCCCCTTGGACGGCACCTTCCTCTCTGCCAGTCTTGCCTCATTCCACGCCGCTGCATGGGCAAGCCGCAGGAGCGACTCACGCGCATGGCAGTAGCGCTGACGCACCAAGTAGCAAAAGTGCTTACCCAGCACAGCAGCGCCCTTCACCTGCACGCGATACAGCGGTCAGTAGTCTGAGCCAGTCCACGACAGGAGGACCCTGACTTCTGTGAGAGCCCCAGCTCATGCTCTCAGGGATACAGTGCGCCGAGTCTCCGGCAGTGTATGCGGCACTCAAGTGACGACCTTTCCAGGCTGTGACACCCGCACGACTTCGGCTGCCCTAACATTGTGTTGCAGGGCAGCTTGGGTCCTTAGCGCGGCCGCCACTGAGGACGTCCCGTTACCTTCTAGCTCCTCACCTGTTTGGTCGTCTCGCTATTTCCCATCCCGTCAGCGACAAGCGGTACGTAGCGACCTTGCCTCCAGGCTCATCCGGGAGCCTGGTGAGCGACCGCACCTCTCCAACACTCCAGAACTAAGACACACTATAGTCCCCCTTGGACGGCACCTTCCTCTCTGCCAGTCTTGCCTCATTCCACGCCGCTGCACGGGCGAGCCGCAGAAGCGACTCACGCGCATGGCAGTAGCGCTGACGCACCAAGTAGCAAAGTGCTTACCCAGCACAGCAGCGCCCTTCACCTGCACGCCACACAGCGGTCAGTAGTCTGAGTCAGTTCGTGACAGGAGGACCCTGACTTCTGTGAGAGCCCCAGCTCATGCTCTCGGGGATACAGTGCGCCGAGTCTCCGGCAGTGCATGCGGCACTCAAATTGACGACCTTTCCAGGCTGTGATACCCGCACGACTTCGGCTGCCCTAACATTGTGCTGCAGGGCAGCCTAGGTCATTAGTGCGACCGCCACTGAGGAGGTCCCATTCCCTTCTTGTTCCTCACCTGTTTGGTCGTCTCGCTATTTCCCATCCCGTCAGCAACAAGCGGTGTGTAGCGACCTTGCCTCCAGGCTCCCGGATGAGCCTGGTGAGCGACCGCACCTCTCCAACACTCCAGAGCTTAGACACACTATAGTCCCCCTTGGACGGCACCTTCCTCTCTGCCAGTCTTGCCTCATTCCACGCCGCTGCACGGGCGAGCCGCAGAAGCGACTCACGCGCATGGCAGTAGCGCTGACGCACCAAGTAGCAAAAGTGCTTACCCAGCACAGCAGCGCCCTTCACCTGCACGCCACACAGCGGTCAGTAGTCTGAGTCAGTTCGTGACAGGAGGACCCTGACTTCTGTGAGAGCCCCAGCTCATGCTCTCGGGGATACAGTGCGCCGAGTCTCCGGCAGTGCATGCGGCACTCAAATTGACGACCTTTCCAGGCTGTGACACCCGCACGACTTCGGCTGCCCTAACATTGTGCTGCAGGGCAGCCTAGGTCATTAGTGCGACCGCCACTGAGGAGGTCCCATTACCTTCTTGTTCCTCACCTGTTTGGTCGTCTCGCTATTTCCCATCCCGTCAGCAACAAGCGGTGTGTAGCGACCCTGCCTCCAGGCTCCCGGATGAGCCTGGTGAGCAACCGCACCTCTCCAACACTCCAGAGCTTAGACACACTATAGTCCCCCTTGGACAGCACCTACCTCTCTGCCAGTCTTGCCTCATTCCACGCCGCTGCACGGGCGAGCCGCAGAAGCGACTCACGCGCATGGCAGTAGCGCTGACGCACCAAGTAGCAACAGTGCTTACCCAGCACAGCAGCACCCTTCACCTGCACGCCACACAGCGGTCAGTAGTCTGAGTCAGTCCATGACAGGAGGACCCTGACTTCTGTGAGAGCCCCATCTCATGCTCTCAGGGATACAGTGCGCCGAGTCTCCGGCAGTGTATGCGGCACTCAAGTGACGACCTTTCCAGGCTGTGGCACCCGCACGACTTCGGCTGCCCTAGCATTGTGCTGCAGGGCAGCCTAGGTCATAAGTGCGACCGCCACTGAGGAGGTCCCATTACCTTCTTGTTCCTCACCTGTTTGGTCGTCTCACTATTTCCCATCCCGTCAGTGACAAGCGGTACGTAGCGACCTTGCCTCCAGGCTCCCGGATGAGCCTGGTGAGCGACCGCACCTCTCCAACACTCCAGAGCTTAGACACACTATAGTCCCCCTTGGACGGCACCTTCCTCTCTGCCAGTCTTGCCTCATTCCACGCCGCTGCATGGGCGAGCCGCAGGAGCGACTCACGCGCATGGCAGTAGCGCTGACGCACCAAGTAGCAAAAGTGCTTACCCAGCACAGCAGCGCCCTTCACCTGCACGCGACACAGCGGTCAGTAGTCTGAGCCAGTCCACGACAGGAGGACCCTGACTTCTGTGAGAGCCCCAGCTCATGCTCTCAGGGATACAGTGCGCCGAGTCTCCGGCAGTGTATGCGGCACTCAAGTGACGACCTTTCCAGGCTGTGACACCCGCACGACTTCGGCTGCCCTAACATTGTGTTGCAGGGCAGCTTGGGTCCTTAGCGCGGCCGCCACTGAGGACGTCCCGTTACCTTCTAGCTCCTCACCTGTTTGGTCGTCTCGCTATTTCCCATCCCGTCAGCGACAAGCGGTACGTAGCGACCTTGCCTCCAGGCTCATCCGGGAGCCTGGTGAGCGACCGCACCTCTCCAACACTCCAGAACTAAGACACACTATAGTCCCCCTTGGACGGCACCTTCCTCTCTGCCAGTCTTGCCTCATTCCACGCCGCTGCACGGGCGAGCCGCAGAAGCGACTCACGCGCATGGCAGTAGCGCTGACGCACCAAGTAGCAAAGTGCTTACCCAGCACAGCAGCGCCCTTCACCTGCACGCCACACAGCGGTCAGTAGTCTGAGTCAGTTCGTGACAGGAGGACCCTGACTTCTGTGAGAGCCCCAGCTCATGCTCTCGGGGATACAGTGCGCCGAGTCTCCGGCAGTGCATGCGGCACTCAAATTGACGACCTTTCCAGGCTGTGATACCCGCACGACTTCGGCTGCCCTAACATTGTGCTGCAGGGCAGCCTAGGTCATTAGTGCGACCGCCACTGAGGAGGTCCCATTCCCTTCTTGTTCCTCACCTGTTTGGTCGTCTCGCTATTTCCCATCCCGTCAGCAACAAGCGGTGTGTAGCGACCTTGCCTCCAGGCTCCCGGATGAGCCTGGTGAGCGACCGCACCTCTCCAACACTCCAGAGCTTAGACACACTATAGTCCCCCTTGGACGGCACCTTCCTCTCTGCCAGTCTTGCCTCATTCCACGCCGCTGCACGGGCGAGCCGCAGAAGCGACTCACGCGCATGGCAGTAGCGCTGACGCACCAAGTAGCAAAAGTGCTTACCCAGCACAGCAGCGCCCTTCACCTGCACGCCACACAGCGGTCAGTAGTCTGAGTCAGTTCGTGACAGGAGGACCCTGACTTCTGTGAGAGCCCCAGCTCATGCTCTCGGGGATACAGTGCGCCGAGTCTCCGGCAGTGCATGCGGCACTCAAATTGACGACCTTTCCAGGCTGTGACACCCGCACGACTTCGGCTGCCCTAACATTGTGCTGCAGGGCAGCCTAGGTCATTAGTGCGACCGCCACTGAGGAGGTCCCATTACCTTCTTGTTCCTCACCTGTTTGGTCGTCTCGCTATTTCCCATCCCGTCAGCAACAAGCGGTGTGTAGCGACCCTGCCTCCAGGCTCCCGGATGAGCCTGGTGAGCAACCGCACCTCTCCAACACTCCAGAGCTTAGACACACTATAGTCCCCCTTGGACAGCACCTACCTCTCTGCCAGTCTTGCCTCATTCCACGCCGCTGCACGGGCGAGCCGCAGAAGCGACTCACGCGCATGGCAGTAGCGCTGACGCACCAAGTAGCAACAGTGCTTACCCAGCACAGCAGCACCCTTCACCTGCACGCCACACAGCGGTCAGTAGTCTGAGTCAGTCCATGACAGGAGGACCCTGACTTCTGTGAGAGCCCCATCTCATGCTCTCAGGGATACAGTGCGCCGAGTCTCCGGCAGTGTATGCGGCACTCAAGTGACGACCTTTCCAGGCTGTGGCACCCGCACGACTTCGGCTGCCCTAGCATTGTGCTGCAGGGCAGCCTAGGTCATAAGTGCGACCGCCACTGAGGAGGTCCCATTACCTTCTTGTTCCTCACCTGTTTGGTCGTCTCACTATTTCCCATCCCGTCAGTGACAAGCGGTACGTAGCGACCTTGCCTCCAGGCTCCCGGATGAGCCTGGTGAGCGACCGCACCTCTCCAACACTCCAGAGCTTAGACACACTATAGTCCCCCTTGGACGGCACCTTCCTCTCTGCAAGTCTTGCCTCATTCCACGCCGCTGCATGGGCGAGCCGCAGGAGCGACTCACGCGCATGGCAGTAGCGCTGACGCACCAAGTAGCAAGAGTGCTTACCCAGCACAGCAGCGCCCTTCACCTGCACGCGACACAGCGGTCAGTAGTCTGAGCCAGTCCACGACAGGAGGACCCTGACTTCTGTGAGAGCCCCAGCTCATGCTCTCAGGGATACAGTGCGCCGAGTCTCCGGCAGTGTATGCGGCACTCAAGTGACGACCTTTCCAGGCTGTGACACCCGCACGACTTCGGCTGCCCTAACATTGTGTTGCAGGGCAGCTTGGGTCCTTAGCGCGGCCGCCACTGAGGACGTCCCGTTACCTTCTAGCTCCTCACCTGTTTGGTCGTCTCGCTATTTCCCATCCCGTCAGCGACAAGCGGTACGTAGCGACCTTGCCTCCAGGCTCATCCGGGAGCCTGGTGAGCGACCGCACCTCTCCAACACTCCAGAACTAAGACACACTATAGTCCCCCTTGGACGGCACCTTCCTCTCTGCCAGTCTTGCCTCATTCCACGCCGCTGCACGGGCGAGCCGCAGAAGCGACTCACGCGCATGGCAGTAGCGCTGACGCACCAAGTAGCAAAGTGCTTACCCAGCACAGCAGCGCCCTTCACCTGCACGCCACACAGCGGTCAGTAGTCTGAGTCAGTTCGTGACAGGAGGACCCTGACTTCTGTGAGAGCCCCAGCTCATGCTCTCGGGGATACAGTGCGCCGAGTCTCCGGCAGTGCATGCGGCACTCAAATTGACGACCTTTCCAGGCTGTGATACCCACACGACTTCGGCTGCCCTAACATTGTGCTGCAGGGCAGCCTAGGTCATTAGTGCGACCGCCACTGAGGAGGTCCCATTCCCTTCTTGTTCCTCACCTGTTTGGTCGTCTCGCTATTTCCCATCCCGTCAGCAACAAGCGGTGTGTAGCGACCTTGCCTCCAGGCTCCCGGATGAGCCTGGTGAGCGACCGCACCTCTCCAACACTCCAGAGCTTAGACACACTATAGTCCCCCTTGGACGGCACCTTCCTCTCTGCCAGTCTTGCCTCATTCCACGCCGCTGCACGGGCGAGCCGCAGAAGCGACTCACGCGCATGGCAGTAGCGCTGACGCACCAAGTAGCAAAAGTGCTTACCCAGCACAGCAGCGCCCTTCACCTGCACGCCACACAGCGGTCAGTAGTCTGAGTCAGTTCGTGACAGGAGGACCCTGACTTCTGTGAGAGCCCCAGCTCATGCTCTCGGGGATACAGTGCGCCGAGTCTCCGGCAGTGCATGCGGCACTCAAATTGACGACCTTTCCAGGCTGTGACACCCGCACGACTTCGGCTGCCCTAACATTGTGCTGCAGGGCAGCCTAGGTCATTAGTGCGACCGCCACTGAGGAGGTCCCATTACCTTCTTGTTCCTCACCTGTTTGGTCGTCTCGCTATTTCCCATCCCGTCAGCAACAAGCGGTGTGTAGCGACCCTGCCTCCAGGCTCCCGGATGAGCCTGGTGAGCAACCGCACCTCTCCAACACTCCAGAGCTTAGACACACTATAGTCCCCCTTGGACAGCACCTACCTCTCTGCCAGTCTTGCCTCATTCCACGCCGCTGCACGGGCGAGCCGCAGAAGCGACTCACGCGCATGGCAGTAGCGCTGACGCACCAAGTAGCAAAAGTGCTTACCCAGCACAGCAGCACCCTTCACCTGCACGCCACACAGCGGTCAGTAGTCTGAGTCAGTCCATGACAGGAGGACCCTGACTTCTGTGAGAGCCCCAGCTCATGCTCTCAGGGATACAGTGCGCCGAGTCTCCGGCAGTGTATGCGGCACTCAAGTGACGACCTTTCCAGGCTGTGGCACCCGCACGACTTCGGCTGCCCTAGCATTGTGCTGCAGGGCAGCCTAGGTCATAAGTGCGACCGCCACTGAGGAGGTCCCATTACCTTCTTGTTCCTCACCTGTTTGGTCGTCTCACTATTTCCCATCCCGTCAGTGACAAGCGGTACGTAGCGACCTTGCCTCCAGGCTCCCGGATGAGCCTGGTGAGCGACCGCACCTCTCCAACACTCCAGAGCTTAGACACACTATAGTCCCCCTTGGACGGCACCTTCCTCTCTGCCAGTCTTGCCTCATTCCACGCCGCTGCATGGGCGAGCCGCAGGAGCGACTCACGCGCATGGCAGTAGCGCTGACGCACCAAGTAGCAAAAGTGCTTACCCAGCACAGCAGCGCCCTTCACCTGCACGCGACACAGCGGTCAGTAGTCTGAGCCAGTCCACGACAGGAGGACCCTGACTTCTGTGAGAGCCCCAGCTCATGCTCTCAGGGATACAGTGCGCCGAGTCTCCGGCAGTGTATGCGGCACTCAAGTGACGACCTTTCCAGGCTGTGACACCCGCACGACTTCGGCTGCCCTAACATTGTGTTGCAGGGCAGCTTGGGTCCTTAGCGCGGCCGCCACTGAGGACGTCCCGTAACCTTCTAGCTCCTCACCTGTTTGGTCGTCTCGCTATTTCCCATCCCGTCAGCGACAAGCGGTACGTAGCGACCTTGCCTCCAGGCTCATCCGGGAGCCTGGTGAGCGACCGCACCTCTCCAACACTCCAGAACTAAGACACACTATAGTCCCCCTTGGACGGCACCTTCCTCTCTGCCAGTCTTGCCTCATTCCACGCCGCTGCACGGGCGAGCCGCAGAAGCGACTCACGCGCATGGCAGTAGCGCTGACGCACCAAGTAGCAAAAGTGCTTACCCAGCACAGCAGCACCCTTCACCTGCACTCCACACAGCGGTCAGTAGTCTGAG
Organism: Poecilia mexicana; assembly: GCF_051168715.1. Classification (NCBI taxonomy): domain Eukaryota; kingdom Metazoa; phylum Chordata; class Actinopteri; order Cyprinodontiformes; family Poeciliidae; genus Poecilia; species Poecilia mexicana. The sequence goes on from NW_028263391.1 coordinate 1,064,883, forward strand.
TCAGTCCATGACAGGAGGACCCTGACTTCTGTGAGAGCCCCAGCTCATGCTCTCAGGGATACAGTGCGCCGAGTCTCCGGCAGTGTATGCGGCACTCAAGTGACGACCTTTCCAGGCTGTGGCACCCGCACGACTTCGGCTGCCCTAGCATTGTGCTGCAGGGCAGCCTAGGTCATAAGTGCGACCGCCACTGAGGAGGTCCCATTACCTTCTTGTTCCTCACCTGTTTGGTCGTCTCACTATTTCCCATCCCGTCAGTGACAAGCGGTACGTAGCGACCTTGCCTCCAGGCTCCCGGATGAGCCTGGTGAGCGACCGCACCTCTCCAACACTCCAGAGCTTAGACACACTATAGTCCCCCTTGGACGGCACCTTCCTCTCTGCCAGTCTTGCCTCATTCCACGCCGCTGCATGGGCGAGCCGCAGGAGCGACTCACGCGCATGGCAGTAGCGCTGACGCACCAAGTAGCAAAAGTGCTTACCCAGCACAGCAGCGCCCTTCACCTGCACGCGATACAGCGGTCAGTAGTCTGAGCCAGTCCACGACAGGAGGACCCTGACTTCTGTGAGAGCCCCAACTCATGCTCTCAGGGATACAGTGCGCCGCGTCTCCGGCAGTGTACGCGGCACTCAAGTGACGACCTTTCCAGGCTGTGACACCCGCACGACTTCGGCTGCCCTAACATTGTGTTGCAGGGCAGCTTGGGTCCTTAGCGCGGCCGCCACTGAGGACGTCCCGTTACCTTCTAGCTCCTCACCTGTTTGGTCGTCTCGCTATTTCCCATCCCGTCAGCGACAAGCGGTACGTAGCGACCTTGCCTCCAGGCTCATCCGGGAGCCTGGTGAGCGACCGCACCTCTCCAACACTCCAGAACTAAGACACACTATAGTCCCCCTTGGACGGCACCTTCCTCTCTGCCAGTCTTGCCTCATTCCACGCCGCTGCACGGGCGAGCCGCAGAAGCGACTCACGCGCATGGCAGTAGCGCTGACGCACCAAGTAGCAAAGTGCTTACCCAGCACAGCAGCGCCCTTCACCTGCACGCCACACAGCGGTCAGTAGTCTGAGTCAGTTCGTGACAGGAGGACCCTGACTTCTGTGAGAGCCCCAGCTCATGCTCTCGGGGATACAGTGCGCCGAGTCTCCGGCAGTGCATGCGGCACTCAAATTGACGACCTTTCCAGGCTGTGACACCCGCACGACTTCGGCTGCCCTAACATTGTGCTGCAGGGCAGCCTAGGTCATTAGTGCGACCGCCACTGAGGAGGTCCCATTACCTTCTTGTTCCTCACCTGTTTGGTCGTCTCACTATTTCCCATCCCGTCAGTGACAAGCGGTACGTAGCGACCTTGCCTCCAGGCTCCCGGATGAGCCTGGTGAGCGACCGCACCTCTCCAACACTCCAGAGCTTAGACACACTATAGTCCCCCTTGGACGGCACCTTCCTCTCTGCCAGTCTTGCCTCATTCCACGCCGCTGCATGGGCGAGCCGCAGGAGCGACTCACGCGCATGGCAGTAGCGCTGACGCACCAAGTAGCAAAAGTGCTTACCCAGCACAGCAGCACCCTTCACCTGCACGCCACACAGCGGTCAGTAGTCAGAGTCAGTCCATGACAGGAGGACCCTGACTTCTGTGAGAGCCCCAGCTCATACTCTCAGGGATACAGTGCGCCGAGTCTCCGGCAGTGTATGCGGCACTCAAGTGACGACCTTTCCAGGCTGTGGCACCCGCACGACTTCGGCTGCCCTAACATTGTGTTGCAGGGCAGCCTAGGTCGTTGGTGCAGCTGCCACTGAGGAAGTCCATTTCCTTCTAGCTCCTCACCTGTTTGGTCGTCCCGCTATTTCCCATCCCGCCAGCGACGTGCGGTACGTAGCGACCTTGCCTCCAGGCTCCCGAATGAGCCTGGTGAGCGACCGCACCTCTCCAACACTCCAGAGCTTCAACACACTATAGTCCCCCTTGGACGGCACCTTCCTCACTGCCAGTCTTGCCTCATTCCACGCCGCTGCACGGGCGAACCACAGAAGCGACTCACGCGCATGGCAGTAGCGCTGACGCACCAAGTAGCAAAAGTGCTTACCCAGCACAGCAGCGCCCTTCACCTGCACGCCACACAGCGGTCAGTAGTCTGAGTCAGTCCATGACAGGAGGACCCTGACTTCTGTGAGAGCCCCAGCTCATGCTCTCGGGGATACAGTGCGCCGAGTCTCCGGCAGTGCATGCGGCACTCAATTGACGACCTGTCCAGGCTGTGACACCCGCACGACTTCGGCTGCCCTAGCATTGTGCTGCAGGGCAGCCTAGGTCATTAGTGCAACCGCCACTGAGGAGGTCCCATTACCTTCTTGTTCCTCACCTGTTTGGTCGTCTCGCTATTTCCCATCCCGTCAGCAACAAGCGGTACGTAGCGACCTTGCCTCCAGGCTCCCGGATGAGCCTGGTGAGCGACCGCACCTCTCCAACACTCCAGAGCTTAGACACACTATAGTCCCCTTTGGACGGCACCTTCCTCTCTGCCAGTCTTGCCTCATTCCACTCCGCTGCACGGGCGAGCCGCAGAAGCGACTCACGCGCATGGCAGTAGCGCTAACGCACCAAGTAGCAAAAGTGCTTACCCAGCACAGCAGCGCCCTTCACCTGCACGCCACACAGCGGTCAGTAGTCTGAGTCAGTTCGTGACAGGAGGACCCTGACTTCTGTGAGAGCCCCAGCTCATGCTCTCGGGGATACAGTGCGCCGAGTCTCCGGCAGTGCATGCGGCACTCAAATTGACGACCTTCCAGGCTGTGACACCCGCACGACTTCGGCTGCCCTAACATTGTGCTGCAGGGCAGCCTAGGTCATTAGTGCGACCGCCACTGAGGAGGTCCCATTCCCTTCTTGTTCCTCACCTGTTTGGTCGTCTCGCTATTTCCCATCCCGTCAGCAACAAGCGGTGTGTAGCGACCTTGCCTCCAGGCTCCCGGATGAGCCTGGTGAGCGACCGCACCTCTCCAACACTCCAGAGCTTAGACACACTATAGTCCCCCTTGGACGGCACCTTCCTCTCTGCCAGTCTTGCCTCATTCCACGCCGCTGCACGGGCGAGCCGCAGAAGCGACTCACGCGCATGGCAGTAGCGCTGACGCACCAAGTAGCAAAAGTGCTTACCCAGCACAGCAGCGCCCTTCACCTGCACGCCACACAGCGGTCAGTAGTCTGAGTCAGTACGTGACAGGAGGACCCTGACTTCTGTGAGAGCCCCAGCTCATGCTCTCGGGGATACAGTGCGCCGAGTCTCCGGCAGTGCATGCGGCACTCAAATTGACGACCTTTCCAGGCTGTGACACCCGCACGACTTCGGCTGCCCTAACATTGTGCTGCAGGGCAGCCTAGGTCATTAGTGCGACCGCCACTGAGGAGGTCCCATTCCCTTCTTGTTCCTCACCTGTTTGGTCGTCTCGCTATTTCCCATCCCGTCAGCAACAAGCGGTGTGTAGCGACCTTGCCTCCAGGCTCCCGGATGAGCCTGGTGAGCGACCGCACCTCTCCAACACTCCAGAGCTTAGACACACTATAGTCCCCCTTGGACGGCACCTTCCTCTCTGCCAGTCTTGCCTCATTCCACGCCGCTGCACGGGCGAGCCGCAGAAGCGACTCACGCGCATGGCAGTAGCGCTGACGCACCAAGTAGCAAAAGTGCTTACCCAGCACAGCAGCGCCCTTCACCTGCACGCCACACAGCGGTCAGTAGTCTGAGTCAGTTCGTGACAGGAGGACCCTGACTTCTGTGAGAGCCCCAGCTCATGCTCTCGGGGATACAGTGCGCCGAGTCTCCGGCAGTGCATGCGGCACTCAAATTGACGACCTTTCCAGGCTGTGACACCCGCACGACTTCGGCTGCCCTAACATTGTGCTGCAGGGCAGCCTAGGTCATTAGTGCGACCGCCACTGAGGAGGTCCCGTTACCTTCTTGTTCCTCACCTGTTTGGTCGTCTCGCTATTTCCCATCCCGTCAGCAACAAGCGGTGTGTAGCGACCCTGCCTCCAGGCTCCCGGATGAGCCTGGTGAGCGACCGCACCTCTCCAACACTCCAGAGCTTAGACACACTATAGTCCCCCTTGGACAGCACCTACCTCTCTGCCAGTCTTGCCTCATTCCACGCCGCTGCACGGGCGAGCCGCAGAAGCGACTCACGCGCATGGCAGTAGCGCTGACGCACCAAGTAGCAAAAGTGCTTACCCAGCACAGCAGCACCCTTCACCTGCACGCCACACAGCGGTCAGTAGTCTGAGTCAGTCCATGACAGGAGGACCCTGACTTCTGTGAGAGCCCCAGCTCATGCTCTCAGGGATACAGTGCGCCGAGTCTCCGGCAGTGTATGCGGCACTCAAGTGACGACCTTTCCAGGCTGTGGCACCCGCACGACTTCGGCTGCCCTAACATTGTGTTGCAGGGCAGCCTAGGTCGTTGGTGCAGCTGCCACTGAGGAAGTCCATTTCCTTCTAGCTCCTCACCTGTTTGGTCGTCCCGCTATTTCCCATCCCGTCAGCGACGTGCGGTACGTAGCGACCTTGCCTCCAGGCTCCCGAATGAGCCTGGTGAGCGACCGCACCTCTCCAACACTCAGAGCTTCAACACACTATAGTCCCCCTTGGACGGCACCTTCCTCACTGCCAGTCTTGCCTCATTCCACGCCGCTGCACGGGCGAACCACAGAAGCGACTCACGCGCATGGCAGTAGCGCTGACGCACCAAGTAGCAAAAGTGCTTACCCAGCACAGCAGCGCCCTTCACCTGCACGCCACACAGCGGTCAGTAGTCTGAGTCAGTCCATGACAGGAGGACCCTGACTTCTGTGAGAGCCCCAGCTCATGCTCTCGGGGATACAGTGCGCCGAGTCTCCGGCAGTGCATGCGGCACTCAATTGACGACCTGTCCAGGCTGTGACACCCGCACGACTTCGGCTGCCCTAGCATTGTGCTGCAGGGCAGCCTAGGTCATTAGTGCGACCGCCACTGAGGAGGTCCCATTAACTTCTTGTACCTCACCTGTTTGGTCGTCTCGCTATCTCCCATCCCGTCAGCGACAAGCGGTACGTAGCGACCTTGCCTCCGGGCTCCCGGGTGAGCCTGGTGAGCGACCGCACCTCTCCAACACTCCAGAGCTTCAACACACTATAGTCCCTCTTGGACGGCACCTTCCTCTCTGCCAGTCTTGCCTCATTCAACTCCGCTGCACGGGCGAGCCGCAGAAGCGACTCACGCGCATGGCAGTTGCGCTGACGCACCAAGTAGCAGAAGTGCTTACCCAGCACAGCAGCACCCTTCACCTGCACGCCACACAGCGGTCGGTAGTCTAAGTCAGTCCATGACAGGAGGACCCTGACTTCTGTGAGAGCCCCAGCTCATGCTCTCGGGGATACAGTGCGCCGAGTCTCCGGCAGTGTATGCGGCACTCAAGTGACGACCTTTCCAGGCTGTGACACCCGCACGACTTCGGCTACCCTAACATTGTGCTGCAGGGCAGCCTAGGTCATTAGTGCGACCGCCACTGAGGAGGTCCCATTACCTACTTGTTCCTCACCTGTTTGGTCGTCTCGCTATTTCCCATCCCGTCAGCAACGTGCGGTACGTAGCGACCTTGCCTCCAGGCTCCCGGGTGAGCCTGGTGAGCGACCGCACCTCTCCAACACTCCAGAGCTTCGACACACCATAGTCCCCCTTGGACGGCACCTTCCACTCTGCCAGGCTTGCCTCCTTCCACGCCGCTGCAAGGGCGAGCCGCAGAAGCGACTCACGCGCATGGCAGTAGCGCTGACGCACCAAGTAGCAAAAGTGCTTACTCAGCACAACAGCGCCCTTCACCTGCACGCCACACAGCGGTCAGTAGTCTGAGTCAGCCCATGACAGGAGGACCCTGACTTCTGTGAGAGCCCCAGCTCATGCTCTCGGGGATACAGTGCGCCGAGTCTCCGGCAGTGCATGCGGCACTCAATTGACGACCTTTCCAGGCTGTGACACCCGCACGACTTCGGCTGCCCTAGCATTGTGCTGCAGGGCAGCCTAGGTCATAAGTGCGACCGCCACTGAGGAGGTCCCATTACCTTCTTGTTCCTCACCTGTTTGGTCGTCTCACTATTTCCCATCCCGTCAGTGACAGGCGGTACGTAGCGACCTTGCCTCCAGGCTCCCGGATGAGCCTGGTGAGCGACCGCACCTCTCCAACACTCCAGAGCTTAGACACACTATAGTCCCCCTTGGACGGCACCTTCCTCTCTGCCAGTCTTGCCTCATTCCACGCCGCTGCATGGGCGAGCCGCAGGAGCGACTCACGCGCATGGCAGTAGCGCTGACGCACCAAGTAGCAAAAGTGCTTACCCAGCACAGCAGCACCCTTCACCTGCACGCCACACAGCGGTCAGTAGTCAGAGTCAGTCCATGACAGGAGGACCCTGACTTCTGTGAGAGCCCCAGCTCATACTCTCAGGGATACAGTGCGCCGAGTCTCCGGCAGTGTATGCGGCACTCAAGTGACGACCTTTCCAGGCTGTGGCACCCGCACGACTTCGGCTGCCCTAACATTGTGTTGCAGGGCAGCCTAGGTCGTTGGTGCAGCTGCCACTGAGGAAGTCCATTTCCTTCTAGCTCCTCACCTGTTTGGTCGTCCCGCTATTTCCCATCCCGTCAGCGACGTGCGGTACGTAGCGACCTTGCCTCCAGGCTCCCGAATGAGCCTGGTGAGCGACCGCACCTCTCCAACACTCCAGAGCTTCAACACACTATAGTCCCCCTTGGACGGCACCTTCCTCACTGCCAGTCTTGCCTCATTCCACGCCGCTGCACGGGCGAACCACAGAAGCGACTCACGCGCATGGCAGTAGCGCTGACGCACCAAGTAGCAAAAGTGCTTACCCAGCACAGCAGCGCCCTTCACCTGCACGCCACACAGCGGTCAGTAGTCTGAGTCAGTCCATGACAGGAGGACCCTGACTTCTGTGAGAGCCCCAGCTCATGCTCTCGGGGATACAGTGCGCCGAGTCTCCGGCAGTGCATGCGGCACTCAATTGACGACCTGTCCAGGCTGTGACACCCGCACGACTTCGGCTGCCCTAGCATTGTGCTGCAGGGCAGCCTAGGTCATTAGTGCAACCGCCACTGAGGAGGTCCCATTACCTTCTTGTTCCTCACCTGTTTGGTCGTCTCGCTATTTCCCATCCCGTCAGCAACAAGCGGTACGTAGCGACCTTGCCTCCAGGCTCATCCGGGAGCCTGGTGAGCGACCGCACCTCTCCAACACTCCAGAACTAAGACACACTATAGTCCCCCTTGGACGGCACCTTCCTCTCTGCCAGTCTTGCCTCATTCCACGCCGCTGCACGGGCGAGCCGCAGAGCGACTCACGCGCATGGCAGTAGCGCTGACGCACCAAGTAGCAAAAGTGCTTACCCAGCACAGCAGCGCCCTTCACCTGCACGCCACACAGCGGTCAGTAGTCTGAGTCAGTCCATGACAGGAGGACCCTGACTTCTGTGAGAGCCCCAGCTCATGCTCTCGGGGATACAGTGCGCCGAGTCTCCGGCAGTGCATGCGGCACTCAATTGACGACCTGTCCAGGCTGTGACACCCGCACGACTTCGGCTGCCCTAGCATTGTGCTGCAGGGCAGCCTAGGTCATTAGTGCAACCGCCACTGAGGAGGTCCCATTACCTTCTTGTTCCTCACCTGTTTGGTCGTCTCGCTATTTCCCATCCCGTCAGCAACAAGCGGTACGTAGCGACCTTGCCTCCAGGCTCATCCGGGAGCCTGGTGAGCGACCGCACCTCTCCAACACTCCAGAACTAAGACACACTATAGTCCCCCTTGGACGGCACCTTCCTCTCTGCCAGTCTTGCCTCATTCCACGCCGCTGCACGGGCGAGCCGCAGAGCGACTCACGCGCATGGCAGTAGCGCTGACGCACCAAGTAGCAAAAGTGCTTACCCAGCACAGCAGCGCCCTTCACCTGCACGCCACACAGCGGTCAGTAGTCTGAGTCAGTTCGTGACAGGAGGACCCTGACTTCTGTGAGAGCCCCAGCTCATGCTCTCGGGGATACAGTGCGCCGAGTCTCCGGCAGTGCATGCGGCACTCAAATTGACGACCTTTCCAGGCTGTGACACCCGCACGACTTCGGCTGCCCTAACATTGTGCTGCAGGGCAGCCTAGGTCATTAGTGCGACCGCCACTGAGGAGGTCCCATTCCCTTCTTGTTCCTCACCTGTTTGGTCGTCTCGCTATTTCCCATCCCGTCAGCAACAAGCGGTGTGTAGCGACCTTGCCTCCAGGCTCCCGGATGAGCCTGGTGAGCGACCGCACCTCTCCAACACTCCAGAGCTTAGACACACTATAGTCCCCCTTGGACGGCACCTTCCTCTCTGCCAGTCTTGCCTCATTCCACGCCGCTGCACGGGCGAGCCGCAGAAGCGACTCACGCGCATGGCAGTAGCGCTGACGCACCAAGTAGCAAAAGTGCTTACCCAGCACAGCAGCACCCTTCACCTGCACGCCACACAGCGGTCAGTAGTCTGAGTCAGTCCATGACAGGAGGACCCTGACTTCTGTGAGAGCCCCATCTCATGCTCTCAGGGATACAGTGCGCCGAGTCTCCGGCAGTGTATGCGGCACTCAAGTGACGACCTTTCCAGGCTGTGGCACCCGCACGACTTCGGCTGCCCTAACATTATGTTGCAGGGCAGCCTAGGTCGTTGGTGCAGCTGCCACTGAGGAAGTCCATTTCCTTCTAGCTCCTCACCTGTTTGGTCGTCCCGCTATTTCCCATCCCGTCAGCGACGTGCGGTACGTAGCGACCTTGCCTCCAGGCTCCCGAATGAGCCTGGTGAGCGACCGCACCTCTCCAACACTCCAGAGCTTCAACACACTATAGTCCCCCTTGGACGGCACCTTCCTCACTGCCAGTCTTGCCTCATTCCACGCCGCTGCACGGGCGAACCACAGAAGCGACTCACGCGCATGGCAGTAGCGCTGACGCACCAAGTAGCAAAAGTGCTTACCTAGCACAGCAGCACCCTTCACCTGCACGCCACACAGCGGTCAGTAGTCTGAGTCAGTCCATGACAGGAGGACCCTGACTTCTGTGAGAGCCCCAGCTCATGCTCTCGGGGATACAGTGCGCCGAGTCTCCGGCAGTGCATGCGGCACTCAATTGACGACCTGTCCAGGCTGTGACACCCGCACGACTTCGGCTGCCCTAGCATTGTGCTGCAGGGCAGCCTAGGTCATTAGTGCAACCGCCACTGAGGAGGTCCCATTACCTTCTTGTTCCTCACCTGTTTGGTCGTCTCGCTATTTCCCATCCCGTCAGCGACGAGCGGCACGTAGCGACCTTGCCTCCAGGCTCCCGGATGAGCCTGGTGAGCGACCGCACCTCTCCAACACTCCAGAGCTTAGACACACTATAGTCCCCCTTGGACGGCACCTTCCTCTCTGCCAGTCTTGCCTCATTCCACGCCGCTGCACGGGCGAGCCGCAGAAGCGACTCACGCGCATGGCAGTAGCGCTGACGCACCAAGTAGCAAAAGTGCTTACCCAGCACAGCAGCACCCTTCACCTGCACGCCACACAGCGGTCAGTAGTCTGAGTCAGTCCATGACAGGAGGACCCTGACTTCTGTGAGAGCCCCAGCTCATGCTCTCAGGGATACAGTGCGCCGAGTCTCCGGCAGTGTATGCGGCACTCAAGTGACGACCTTTCCAGGCTGTGGCACCCGCACGACTTCGGCTGCCCTAGCATTGTGCTGCAGGGCAGCCTAGGTCATAAGTGCGACCGCCACTGAGGAGGTCCCATTACCTTCTTGTTCCTCACCTGTTTGGTCGTCTCACTATTTCCCATCCCGTCAGTGACAAGCGGTACGTAGCGACCTTGCCTCCAGGCTCCCGGATGAGCCTGGTGAGCGACCGCACCTCTCCAACACTCCAGAGCTTAGACACACTATAGTCCCCCTTGGACGGCACCTTCCTCTCTGCCAGTCTTGCCTCATTCCACGCCGCTGCATGGGCGAGCCGCAGGAGCGACTCACGCGCATGGCAGCAGCGCTGACGCACCAAGTAGCAAAAGTGCTTACCCAGCACAGCAGCGCCCTTCACCTGCACGCGATACAGCGGTCAGTAGTCTGAGCCAGTCCACGACAGGAGGACCCTGACTTCTGTGAGAGCCCCAGCTCATGCTCTCAGGGATACAGTGCGCCGAGTCTCCGGCAGTGTATGCGGCACTCAAGTGACGACCTTTCCAGGCTGTGACACCCGCACGACTTCGGCTGCCCTAACATTGTGTTGCAGGGCAGCTTGGGTCCTTAGCGCGGCCGCCACTGAGGACGTCCCGTTACCTTCTAGCTCCTCACCTGTTTGGTCGTCTCGCTATTTCCCATCCCGTCAGCGACAAGCGGTACGTAGCGACCTTGCCTCCAGGCTCATCCGGGAGCCTGGTGAGCGACCGCACCTCTCCAACACTCCAGAACTAAGACACACTATAGTCCCCCTTGGACGGCACCTTCCTCTCTGCCAGTCTTGCCTCATTCCACGCCGCTGCACGGGCGAGCCGCAGAAGCGACTCACGCGCATGGCAGTAGCGCTGACGCACCAAGTAGCAAAGTGCTTACCCAGCACAGCAGCGCCCTTCACCGGCACGCCACACAGCGGTCAGTAGTCTGAGTCAGTTCGTGACAGGAGGACCCTGACTTCTGTGAGAGCCCCAGCTCATGCTCTCGGGGATACAGTGCGCCGAGTCTCCGGCAGTGCATGCGGCACTCAAATTGACGACCTTTCCAGGCTGTGATACCCGCACGACTTCGGCTGCCCTAACATTGTGCTGCAGGGCAGCCTAGGTCATTAGTGCGACCGCCACTGAGGAGGTCCCATTCCCTTCTTGTTCCTCACCTGTTTGGTCGTCTCGCTATTTCCCATCCCGTCAGCAACAAGCGGTGTGTAGCGACCTTGCCTCCAGGCTCCCGGATGAGCCTGGTGAGCGACCGCACCTCTCCAACACTCCAGAGCTTAGACACACTATAGTCCCCCTTGGACGGCACCTTCCTCTCTGCCAGTCTTGCCTCATTCCACGCCGCTGCACGGGCGAGCCGCAGAAGCGACTCACGCGCATGGCAGTAGCGCTGACGCACCAAGTAGCAAAAGTGCTTACCCAGCACAGCAGCGCCCTTCACCTGCACGCCACACAGCGGTCAGTAGTCTGAGTCAGTTCGTGACAGGAGGACCCTGACTTCTGTGAGAGCCCCAGCTCATGCTCTCGGGGATACAGTGCGCCGAGTCTCCGGCAGTGCATGCGGCACTCAAATTGACGACCTTTCCAGGCTGTGACACCCGCACGACTTCGGCTGCCCTAACATTGTGCTGCAGGGCAGCCTAGGTCATTAGTGCGACCGCCACTGAGGAGGTCCCATTACCTTCTTGTTCCTCACCTGTTTGGTCGTCTCGCTATTTCCCATCCCGTCAGCAACAAGCGGTGTGTAGCGACCCTGCCTCCAGGCTCCCGGATGAGCCTGGTGAGCAACCGCACCTCTCCAACACTCCAGAGCTTAGACACACTATAGTCCCCCTTGGACAGCACCTACCTCTCTGCCAGTCTTGCCTCATTCCACGCCGCTGCACGGGCGAGCCGCAGAAGCGACTCACGCGCATGGCAGTAGCGCTGACGCACCAAGTAGCAACAGTGCTTACCCAGCACAGCAGCACCCTTCACCTGCACGCCACACAGCGGTCAGTAGTCTGAGTCAGTCCATGACAGGAGGACCCTGACTTCTGTGAGAGCCCCATCTCATGCTCTCAGGGATACAGTGCGCCGAGTCTCCGGCAGTGTATGCGGCACTCAAGTGACGACCTTTCCAGGCTGTGGCACCCGCACGACTTCGGCTGCCCTAGCATTGTGCTGCAGGGCAGCCTAGGTCATAAGTGCGACCGCCACTGAGGAGGTCCCATTACCTTCTTGTTCCTCACCTGTTTGGTCGTCTCACTATTTCCCATCCCGTCAGTGACAAGCGGTACGTAGCGACCTTGCCTCCAGGCTCCCGGATGAGCCTGGTGAGCGACCGCACCTCTCCAACACTCCAGAGCTTAGACACACTATAGTCCCCCTTGGACGGCACCTTCCTCTCTGCCAGTCTTGCCTCATTCCACGCCGCTGCATGGGCGAGCCGCAGGAGCGACTCACGCGCATGGCAGTAGCGCTGACGCACCAAGTAGCAAAAGTGCTTACCCAGCACAGCAGCGCCCTTCACCTGCACGCGACACAGCGGTCAGTAGTCTGAGCCAGTCCACGACAGGAGGACCCTGACTTCTGTGAGAGCCCCAGCTCATGCTCTCAGGGATACAGTGCGCCGAGTCTCCGGCAGTGTATGCGGCACTCAAGTGACGACCTTTCCAGGCTGTGACACCCGCACGACTTCGGCTGCCCTAACATTGTGTTGCAGGGCAGCTTGGGTCCTTAGCGCGGCCGCCACTGAGGACGTCCCGTTACCTTCTAGCTCCTCACCTGTTTGGTCGTCTCGCTATTTCCCATCCCGTCAGCGACAAGCGGTACGTAGCGACCTTGCCTCCAGGCTCATCCGGGAGCCTGGTGAGCGACCGCACCTCTCCAACACTCCAGAACTAAGACACACTATAGTCCCCCTTGGACGGCACCTTCCTCTCTGCCAGTCTTGCCTCATTCCACGCCGCTGCACGGGCGAGCCGCAGAAGCGACTCACGCGCATGGCAGTAGCGCTGACGCACCAAGTAGCAAAAGTGCTTACCCAGCACAGCAGCGCCCTTCACCTGCACGCCACACAGCGGTCAGTAGTCTGAGTCAGTTCGTGACAGGAGGACCCTGACTTCTGTGAGAGCCCCAGCTCATGCTCTCGGGGATACAGTGCGCCGAGTCTCCGGCAGTGCATGCGGCACTCAAATTGACGACCTTTCCAGGCTGTGACACCCGCACGACTTCGGCTGCCCTAACATTGTGCTGCAGGGCAGCCTAGGTCATTAGTGCGACCGCCACTGAGGAGGTCCCATTACCTTCTTGTTCCTCACCTGTTTGGTCGTCTCGCTATTTCCCATCCCGTCAGCAACAAGCGGTGTGTAGCGACCCTGCCTCCAGGCTCCCGGATGAGCCTGGTGAGCAACCGCACCTCTCCAACACTCCAGAGCTTAGACACACTATAGTCCCCCTTGGACAGCACCTACCTCTCTGCCAGTCTTGCCTCATTCCACGCCGCTGCACGGGCGAGCCGCAGAAGCGACTCACGCGCATGGCAGTAGCGCTGACGCACCAAGTAGCAACAGTGCTTACCCAGCACAGCAGCACCCTTCACCTGCACGCCACACAGCGGTCAGTAGTCTGAGTCAGTCCATGACAGGAGGACCCTGACTTCTGTGAGAGCCCCATCTCATGCTCTCAGGGATACAGTGCGCCGAGTCTCCGGCAGTGTATGCGGCACTCAAGTGACGACCTTTCCAGGCTGTGGCACCCGCACGACTTCGGCTGCCCTAGCATTGTGCTGCAGGGCAGCCTAGGTCATAAGTGCGACCGCCACTGAGGAGGTCCCATTACCTTCTTGTTCCTCACCTGTTTGGTCGTCTCACTATTTCCCATCCCGTCAGTGACAAGCGGTACGTAGCGACCTTGCCTCCAGGCTCCCGGATGAGCCTGGTGAGCGACCGCACCTCTCCAACACTCCAGAGCTTAGACACACTATAGTCCCCCTTGGACGGCACCTTCCTCTCTGCCAGTCTTGCCTCATTCCACGCCGCTGCATGGGCGAGCCGCAGGAGCGACTCACGCGCATGGCAGTAGCGCTGACGCACCAAGTAGCAAAAGTGCTTACCCAGCACAGCAGCGCCCTTCACCTGCACGCGACACAGCGGTCAGTAGTCTGAGCCAGTCCACGACAGGAGGACCCTGACTTCTGTGAGAGCCCCAGCTCATGCTCTCAGGGATACAGTGCGCCGAGTCTCCGGCAGTGTATGCGGCACTCAAGTGACGACCTTTCCAGGCTGTGACACCCGCACGACTTCGGCTGCCCTAACATTGTGTTGCAGGGCAGCTTGGGTCCTTAGCGCGGCCGCCACTGAGGACGTCCCGTTACCTTCTAGCTCCTCACCTGTTTGGTCGTCTCGCTATTTCCCATCCCGTCAGCGACAAGCGGTACGTAGCGACCTTGCCTCCAGGCTCATCCGGGAGCCTGGTGAGCGACCGCACCTCTCCAACACTCCAGAACTAAGACACACTATAGTCCCCCTTGGACGGCACCTTCCTCTCTGCCAGTCTTGCCTCATTCCACGCCGCTGCACGGGCGAGCCGCAGAAGCGACTCACGCGCATGGCAGTAGCGCTGACGCACCAAGTAGCAAAAGTGCTTACCCAGCACAGCAGCGCCCTTCACCTGCACGCCACACAGCGGTCAGTAGTCTGAGTCAGTTCGTGACAGGAGGACCCTGACTTCTGTGAGAGCCCCAGCTCATGCTCTCGGGGATACAGTGCGCCGAGTCTCCGGCAGTGCATGCGGCACTCAAATTGACGACCTTTCCAGGCTGTGACACCCGCACGACTTCGGCTGCCCTAACATTGTGCTGCAGGGCAGCCTAGGTCATTAGTGCGACCGCCACTGAGGAGGTCCCATTCCCTTCTTGTTCCTCACCTGTTTGGTCGTCTCGCTATTTCCCATCCCGTCAGCGACGTGCGGTACGTAGCGACCTTGCCTCCAGGCTCCCGAATGAGCCTGGTGAGCGACCGCACCTCTCCAACACTCCAGAGCTTCAACACACTATAGTCCCCCTTGGACGGCACCTTCCTCACTGCCAGTCTTGCCTCATTCCACGCCGCTGCACGGGCGAACCACAGAAGCGACTCACGCGCATGGCAGTAGCGCTGACGCACCAAGTAGCAAAAGTGCTTACCTAGCACAGCAGCACCCTTCACCTGCACGCCACACAGCGGTCAGTAGTCTGAGTCAGTCCATGACAGGAGGACCCTGACTTCTGTGAGAGCCCCAGCTCATGCTCTCGGGGATACAGTGCGCCGAGTCTCCGGCAGTGCATGCGGCACTCAATTGACGACCTGTCCAGGCTGTGACACCCGCACGACTTCGGCTGCCCTAGCATTGTGCTGCAGGGCAGCCTAGGTCATTAGTGCAACCGCCACTGAGGAGGTCCCATTACCTTCTTGTTCCTCACCTGTTTGGTCGTCTCGCTATTTCCCATCCCGTCAGCGACGAGCGGCACGTAGCGACCTTGCCTCCAGGCTCCCGGATGAGCCTGGTGAGCGACCGCACCTCTCCAACACTCCAGAGCTTAGACACACTATAGTCCCCCTTGGACGGCACCTTCCTCTCTGCCAGTCTTGCCTCATTCCACGCCGCTGCACGGGCGAGCCGCAGAAGCGACTCACGCGCATGGCAGTAGCGCTGACGCACCAAGTAGCAAAAGTGCTTACCCAGCACAGCAGCACCCTTCACCTGCACGCCACACAGCGGTCAGTAGTCTGAGTCAGTCCATGACAGGAGGACCCTGACTTCTGTGAGAGCCCCAGCTCATGCTCTCAGGGATACAGTGCGCCGAGTCTCCGGCAGTGTATGCGGCACTCAAGTGACGACCTTTCCAGGCTGTGGCACCAGCACGACTTCGGCTGCCCTAGCATTGTGCTGCAGGGCAGCCTAGGTCACAAGTGCGACCGCCACTGAGGAGGTCCCATTACCTTCTTGTTCCTCACCTGTTTGGTCGTCTCACTATTTCCCATCCCGTCAGTGACAAGCGGTACGTAGCGACCTTGCCTCCAGGCTCCCGGATGAGCCTGGTGAGCGACCGCACCTCTCCAACACTCCAGAGCTTAGACACACTATAGTCCCCCTTGGACGGCACCTTCCTCTCTGCCAGTCTTGCCTCATTCCACGCCGCTGCATGGGCGAGCCGCAGGAGCGACTCACGCGCATGGCAGTAGCGCTGACGCACCAAGTAGCAAAAGTGCTTACCCAGCACAGCAGCGCCCTTCACCTGCACGCGATACAGCGGTCAGTAGTCTGAGCCAGTCCACGACAGGAGGACCCTGACTTCTGTGAGAGCCCCAGCTCATGCTCTCAGGGATACAGTGCGCCGAGTCTCCGGCAGTGTATGCGGCACTCAAGTGACGACCTTTCCAGGCTGTGACACCCGCACGACTTCGGCTGCCCTAACATTGTGTTGCAGGGCAGCTTGGGTCCTTAGCGCGGCCGCCACTGAGGACGTCCCGTTACCTTCTAGCTCCTCACCTGTTTGGTCGTCTCGCTATTTCCCATCCCGTCAGCGACAAGCGGTACGTAGCGACCTTGCCTCCAGGCTCATCCGGGAGCCTGGTGAGCGACCGCACCTCTCCAACACTCCAGAACTAAGACACACTATAGTCCCCCTTGGACGGCACCTTCCTCTCTGCCAGTCTTGCCTCATTCCACGCCGCTGCACGGGCGAGCCGCAGAAGCGACTCACGCGCATGGCAGTAGCGCTGACGCACCAAGTAGCAAAGTGCTTACCCAGCACAGCAGCGCCCTTCACCTGCACGCCACACAGCGGTCAGTAGTCTGAGTCAGTTCGTGACAGGAGGACCCTGACTTCTGTGAGAGCCCCAGCTCATGCTCTCGGGGATACAGTGCGCCGAGTCTCCGGCAGTGCATGCGGCACTCAAATTGACGACCTTTCCAGGCTGTGATACCCGCACGACTTCGGCTGCCCTAACATTGTGCTGCAGGGCAGCCTAGGTCATTAGTGCGACCGCCACTGAGGAGGTCCCATTCCCTTCTTGTTCCTCACCTGTTTGGTCGTCTCGCTATTTCCCATCCCGTCAGCAACAAGCGGTGTGTAGCGACCTTGCCTCCAGGCTCCCGGATGAGCCTGGTGAGCGACCGCACCTCTCCAACACTCCAGAGCTTAGACACACTATAGTCCCCCTTGGACGGCACCTTCCTCTCTGCCAGTCTTGCCTCATTCCACGCCGCTGCACGGGCGAGCCGCAGAAGCGACTCACGCGCATGGCAGTAGCGCTGACGCACCAAGTAGCAAAAGTGCTTACCCAGCACAGCAGCGCCCTTCACCTGCACGCCACACAGCGGTCAGTAGTCTGAGTCAGTTCGTGACAGGAGGACCCTGACTTCTGTGAGAGCCCCAGCTCATGCTCTCGGGGATACAGTGCGCCGAGTCTCCGGCAGTGCATGCGGCACTCAAATTGACGACCTTTCCAGGCTGTGACACCCGCACGACTTCGGCTGCCCTAACATTGTGCTGCAGGGCAGCCTAGGTCATTAGTGCGACCGCCACTGAGGAGGTCCCATTACCTTCTTGTTCCTCACCTGTTTGGTCGTCTCGCTATTTCCCATCCCGTCAGCAACAAGCGGTGTGTAGCGACCCTGCCTCCAGGCTCCCGGATGAGCCTGGTGAGCAACCGCACCTCTCCAACACTCCAGAGCTTAGACAACTATAGTCCCCCTTGGACAGCACCTACCTCTCTGCCAGTCTTGCCTCATTCCACGCCGCTGCACGGGCGAGCCGCAGAAGCGACTCACGCGCATGGCAGTAGCGCTGACGCACCAAGTAGCAAAAGTGCTTACCCAGCACAGCAGCACCCTTCACCTGCACGCCACACAGCGGTCAGTAGTCTGAGTCAGTCCATGACAGGAGGACCCTGACTTCTGTGAGAGCCCCATCTCATGCTCTCAGGGATACAGTGCGCCGAGTCTCCGGCAGTGTATGCGGCACTCAAGTGACGACCTTTCCAGGCTGTGGCACCCGCACGACTTCGGCTGCCCTAGCATTGTGCTGCAGGGCAGCCTAGGTCCTAAGTGCGACCGCCACTGAGGAGGTCCCATTACATTCTTGTTCCTCACCTGTTTGGTCGTCTCACTATTTCCCATCCCGTCAGTGACAAGCGGTACGTAGCGACCTTGCCTCCAGGCTCCCGGATGAGCCTGGTGAGCGACCGCACCTCTCCAACACTCCAGAGCTTAGACACACTATAGTCCCCCTTGGACGGCACCTTCCTCTCTGCCAGTCTTGCCTCATTCCACGCCGCTGCATGGGCGAGCCGCAGGAGCGACTCACGCGCATGGCAGTAGCGCTGACGCACCAAGTAGCAAAAGTGCTTACCCAGCACAGCAGCGCCCTTCACCTGCACGCGACACAGCGGTCAGTAGTCTGAGCCAGTCCACGACAGGAGGACCCTGACTTCTGTGAGAGCCCCAGCTCATGCTCTCAGGGATACAGTGCGCCGAGTCTCCGGCAGTGTATGCGGCACTCAAGTGACGACCTTTCCAGGCTGTGACACCCGCACGACTTCGGCTGCCCTAACATTGTGTTGCAGGGCAGCTTGGGTCCTTAGCGCGGCCG
Source organism: Poecilia mexicana (assembly GCF_051168715.1). Lineage (NCBI taxonomy): Eukaryota > Metazoa > Chordata > Actinopteri > Cyprinodontiformes > Poeciliidae > Poecilia > Poecilia mexicana. The sequence goes on from NW_028263391.1 coordinate 1,083,259, forward strand.
CCACTGAGGACGTCCCGTTACCTTCTAGCTCCTCACCTGTTTGGTCGTCTCGCTATTTCCCATCCCGTCAGCGACAAGCGGTACGTAGCGACCTTGCCTCCAGGCTCATCCGGGAGCCTGGTGAGCGACCGCACCTCTCCAACACTCCAGAACTAAGACACACTATAGTCCCCCTTGGACGGCACCTTCCTCTCTGCCAGTCTTGCCTCATTCCACGCCGCTGCACGGGCGAGCCGCAGAAGCGACTCACGCGCATGGCAGTAGCGCTGACGCACCAAGTAGCAAAAGTGCTTACCCAGCACAGCAGCGCCCTTCACCTGCACGCCACACAGCGGTCAGTAGTCTGAGTCAGTTCGTGACAGGAGGACCCTGACTTCTGTGAGAGCCCCAGCTCATGCTCTCAGGGATACAGTGCGCCGAGTCTCCGGCAGTGTATGCGGCACTCAAGTGACGACCTTTCCAGGCTGTGGCACCCGCACGACTTCGGCTGCCCTAGCATTGTGCTGCAGGGCAGCCTAGGTCATAAGTGCGACCGCCACTGAGGAGGTCCCATTACCTTCTTGTTCCTCACCTGTTTGGTCGTCTCACTATTTCCCATCCCGTCAGTAACAAGCGGTACGTAGCGACCTTGCCTCCAGGCTCCCGGATGAGCCTGGTGAGCGACCGCACCTCTCCAACACTCCAGAGCTTAGACACACTATAGTCCCCCTTGGACGGCACCTTCCTCTCTGCCAGTCTTGCCTCATTCCACGCCGCTGCATGGGCGAGCCGCAGGAGCGACTCACGCGCATGGCAGTAGCGCTGACGCACCAAGTAGCAAAAGTGCTTACCCAGCACAGCAGCGCCCTTCACCTGCACGCGATACAGCGGTCAGTAGTCTGAGCCAGTCCACGACAGGAGGACCCTGACTTCTGTGAGAGCCCCAACTCATGCTCTCAGGGATACAGTGCGCCGAGTCTCCGGCAGTGTATGCGGCACTCAAGTGACGACCTTTCCAGGCTGTGACACCCGCACGACTTCGGCTGCCCTAACATTGTGTTGCAGGGCAGCTTGGGTCCTTAGCGCGGCCGCCACTGAGGACGTCCCGTTACCTTCTAGCTCATCACCTGTTTGGTCGTCTCGCTATTTCCCATCCCGTCAGCGACAAGCGGTACGTAGCGACCTTGCCTCCAGGCTCATCCGGGAGCCTGGTGAGCGACCGCACCTCTCCAACACTCCAGAACTAAGACACACTATAGTCCCCCTTGGACGGCACCTTCCTCTCTGCCAGTCTTGCCTCATTCCACGCCGCTGCACGGGCGAGCCGCAGAAGCGACTCACGCGCATGGCAGTAGCGCTGACGCACCAAGTAGCAAAGTGCTTACCCAGCACAGCAGCGCCCTTCACCTGCACGCCACACAGCGGTCAGTAGTCTGAGTCAGTTCGTGACAGGAGGACCCTGACTTCTGTGAGAGCCCCAGCTCATGCTCTCGGGGATACAGTACGCCGAGTCTCCGGCAGTGCATGCGGCACTCAAATTGACGACCTTTCCAGGCTGTGACACCCGCACGACTTCGGCTGCCCTAACATTGTGCTGCAGGGCAGCCTAGGTCATTAGTGCGACCGCCACTGAGGAGGTCCCATTCCCTTCTTGTTCCTCACCTGTTTGGTCGTCTCGCTATTTCCCATCCCGTCAGCAACAAGCGGTGTGTAGCGACCTTGCCTCCAGGCTCCCGGATGAGCCTGGTGAGCGACCGCACCTCTCCAACACTCCAGAGCTTAGACACACTATAGTCCCCCTTGGACGGCACCTTCCTCTCTGCCAGTCTTGCCTCATTCCACGCCGCTGCACGGGCGAGCCGCAGAAGCGACTCACGCGCATGGCAGTAGCGCTGACGCACCAAGTAGCAAAAGTGCTTACCCAGCACAGCAGCGCCCTTCACCTGCACGCCACACAGCGGTCAGTAGTCTGAGCCAGTCCATGACAGGAGGACCCTGACTTCTGTGAGAGCCCCATCTCATGCTCTCAGGGATACAGTGCGCCGAGTCTCCGGCAGTGTATGCGGCACTCAAGTGACGACCTTTCCAGGCTGTGACACCCACACGACTTCGGCTGCCCTAACATTGTGTTGCAGGGCAGCTTGGGTCCTTAGTGCGGCCGCCACTGAGGACGTCCCGTTACCTTCTAGCTCCTCACCTGTTTGGTCGTCTCGCTATTTCCCATCCCGTCAGCGACAAGCGGTACGTAGCGACCTTGCCTCCAGGCTCCCGGATGAGCCTGGTGAGCGACCGCACCTCTCCAACACTCCAGAGCTGAGATACACTATAGTCCCCCTTGGACGGCATCTTCCTCTCTGCCAGTCTTGCCTCATTCCACCCCACCGTATGGGCGAGCCGCAGGAGCAGCTCTCGCACATGGCAGTAGCACTGACGTACCAAGTAGCAATAATGCTTACCCAGCACAGCAACACCCTTCACCTGCGCGCCACACAGTGGTCCGTAGTCTGGGTCAGTCCAGGACAGAGGGACCCTGACTTCTGTGAGAGCCTCAGCTCGCGCTCTCGAGGACACAGTGCGTCAAATCTCCGACCGTGTATACGGCACTCAAATGATGACCTGTCCAGGCTATAACACCCGCACGACTTCGGCTGCCCTAACATTGTGTTACAGGGCAGCTTGAGCCCTTAGTGCGGCCGCCACTGAGGAAGTCTCATTACCTTCTAGCTCCTCACCTGTTTGGTCGTCTCGCTATTTCCAGCCCGTCAGCGACAAGCTGGTACATAGCGACCTTGCCTCCAGGCTCCCGGGGGAGCCTGGTGAGCGACCGCACCTCTCCAACACTCCAGAGCTTTGCCACACTACTGTCCCCCTTGGATGGCACCTTCATCTCTGCCAGTCCTACCTCATTCCACCCCACTGCATGGGCGAGCCGCAGGAGCAGCTCTCGCACATGGCAGTAGCACTGACGTACCAAGTAGCAACAATGCTTACCCTGCACGGCAGCACCCTTCACCTGCGCGCCACACCGTGGTCAGTAGTCTGAGTCAGTCCAGGACAGAGGGACCCTGACTTCTGTGAGAGCCTCAGCTCGCGCTCTCGAGGACACAGTGCGTCAAATCTCCGGCAGTGTATGCGGCGCTCAAATGACGACCTGTCCAGGCTGTGACAACCGCACTACTTCGGCTGCCCCTGCATTTGAAGAGTGGGCTCCCTTCAATGCATTTGCCGTCAATTCCTGTAGGATGTTTCAAAAACCCATGCATTTGAAGGGGTGGGCTCCTTTCACTGCATTTAACCGTCAATTCCTGTAAGATGTTTCAAAAAACCCATGCATTTGAAGGGGTGGGCTCCCTTCACTGCATTTTACCGTCAATTCCTGTAGGATGTTCAAGGACCCAAGCATTCGGAGGGTGGGCTCCCTTCAATGCATTTCCCGTCAAGCCAAGGGGCCATTTCAAGCCCATGCATTCAAAGAGTAAGCTCCCTTCAATGCATTTCGTCATCAATTCATGGGTTAGTTTCAAACCCATGCCTTAGAAGGGTGGGCTCCCTTCAATGCAATTTTCCATCAATTCCTGTAGGATGTTTCAAAAACCCATGCATTTGAAGGGTGGGCTCCCTTCAATGCATTTCACCGTCACTTCCTGGGTTAGATTCAAACCCATGCATTGGAAGAGAGAGCTCCCTTCGATGCATTTCGCCATCCATTACTGTAGGATGTTTCAAAGACTCGTGCATTCAAAGAGTGGGCTCCCTTCGATGCATTGACCGTCAATCCCTGTAGGATGTTTCAAAAACCCAAGCATTTGGATGGTGGGCTCCCTTCAATGCATTTCACCGTTAGGCCTTGGGGCCATTTCAAGCCCATGTATTCGAAGAGTGAGCTCCCTTCAATGCATTACACCATCAATTCCTGGGTTAGTTTCAAACCCATGCATTTAAAGGGTGGGCTCCCTTCACTGCACTTTACCGTCAATTCCTGGGGCCGTTTCGAACCCATGCATTCGAAGAGTGGGCCCCCCTCGATGCATTTTACCGTCAATTCCTGGAGGATGTTTCAAGAACTCATGCATTTGAAGGGAGGGGTCCCTTCAATGCGTTACACCATCAATTCCTGTAGGATGTTTCAAAAACCCATGCATTTGAAGGGGGAAGCTCCCTTCAATGCATTTTACCGCCAATTCCTGTAGGATGTTTCAAAACCCATGCATTTGAAGGATGGGATCCCTTCAATGCATTTTACCATCAATTCCTGGAGGATGTTTCAAAAGACTCATGCATTTGAAGGGTGGGCTCCCTTCAATGCATTTACCGTCAATTCCTGTAGGATGTTTCTAAAACCCGTGCATTAGAAGGGGTGGGCTCCCTTCACCGCATTTTACCGTCAATTCCTGTAGGATGTTTCAAAAACCCATGCATTAGAAGGGGTGGGCTCCCTTCACTGCATTTACCGTCAATTCCTGTAGGATGTTTCAAAGACCCATGCACTTGAAGAGTGGGCTCGCTCCGATGCATTACACCATCAATTCCTGGGTTAGTTTCAAACCCATGCATTAGAAGGGTGGGCTCCCTTCAATGCATTTAACCGTCAACTCCTGTAGGATGTTACGAAAACCCATGCATTTGAAGGGTGGGCTCCCTTCGCTGCATTTCACCGTCAATTCCTGGGGCCGTTTCGAACCCATGCATTCGAAAAGCGTGCTCCCTTCGATGCATTTTACCGTCAATTCCTGGGGGATGTTTCAAAAACCCATGCGCTTGAAGGGGTGGGCTCCCTTCACTGCATTTTACCGTCAATTCCTGTAGGATGTTTCAAAGACCCATGCATTTGAAGGGTGGGCCCCTTCAATGTATTTTACTATCAATTCCTGGAGGGTGATTCAAAAACCCATGCATTTGAAGGATGGGATCCCTTCAATGCATTTTACCATCAATTCCTGGAGGACGTTTCAAAAAACCCATGCATTTGAGGGGTGGGCTCCCTTCAATGCATTTACCGTCAATTCCTGTAGGATGTTTCAAAGACCCATGCATTAGAAGGGGTGGGCTCACTTCACTGCATTTTACCGTCAATTCCTGTAGGATGTTTCAAAAAACCCATGCATTGGAAGGGGTGGGCTCCCTTCACTGCTTTTAACCGTCAATTCCTGTAGGATGTTTAAAGACCCAAGCACTTGAAGAGTGGGCTCGCTCCGATGCATTACACCATCAATTCCTGGGTTAGTTTCAAACCCATGCATTTGAAGGGTGGGCTCCCTTCAATGCATTTTACCGTCAAATCCAGTGGGATGTTCGAAAACCCATGCATTTGAAGGGTGGGCTCCCTTCACTGCATTTCACCGTCAATTCCTGGGGCCGTTTCGAACCCACGCATTCAAAAAGTGTGCTCCCTTCGATGCATTTTACCGTCAATTCCTGAAGGAAGTTTCATAAACCCATGCATTCGAAAGGTGGGCTCCCTTAAGTGCACTCAACCTTCAATTCCTGTAGAACGTTTCATAAACCCGTGCGTTCGAAGAGTGGGCTCCCTTCGAATCATTCTACCGTCAACTCCTGTAGGATGTTTCAAAAGCCCATGCATTCGAAGGGTGGGCTCCCTTCAATGCACTCAACCGTCAATTCCTGGAGGACGTTTCACAAACCCGTGCGTTCGAAGAGTGGGCTCCCTTCGATGCATTCTACCGTCAATTCTGGAGGATGTTTCAAGAACCCATGTGTTTGAGGAGTGGGCTCCCTTCAATGTATTTCACCATCAATTCCTGGGTTAGTCTCAAACCCATGCATTTGAAGGGAGGGCTCCCTTCAATGCATTTTACCATCAATTCTGGAGGCAGTTTCAAATCCATGCACTAGAAGGGTGGGCTCCCTTCAGTGCACTACACCGTCAACTACTGTAGGATGTCTCAAGGACTCGTGCATTCAAAGAGTGGGCTCTCTTCGATGCATTAACCGTCAATTCCTGTAGGATGTTTCAAGGACTCGTGCATTCAAAGAGTAGGCTCTCTTCGATGCATTTTACCGTCTATTCCTGTAGGATGTTTCAAAGACTCGTGCATTCAAAGGGTGGGCTCCCTTCAATGCATTTCACTGTCAAGTCTTAGGAGCCGTTTAGAACCCAAGCATTCGAAGAGTGGGCCCCCTTTGACCCATTTTACCGTCAATTCCTGTAATATGTTTCAAGAACCCATGTGTTGGAGGAGTGGGCTCCCTTCAATGCATTTACCGACAATTTTGGAGGCGGTTCCAAACACACGCACGAGAAGGGTGTGCTCCCTTTGATGCATTTTACCGTCAATTCCTGTAGGATGTCTCAAAAACCCATGCATTCGAAGGGTGGGCACCCTTCAATGCACTCAGCCGTCAATGCCTGGAGGATGTTTCATAAACCCGTCCGTTAAAGAGTGAGCTCCCTACGATGCCTTCTACCGTCAACTCCTGTAGGATGTTTCAAAAATCCATGCAGTCAAGAGTGGGCTCCCCTCACTGCACACCGTGCATTGTTCTGAGTGTTCATTTCACAGACTGAGGTTATCAAAAGCCACAATAAACATTGTTCAAGGTGGGGAGCAACCAGGAGAGGCAGACCCAGGACTAACAACACTGGCGAACCAGAAGGCAGAAGAAAACATGTGCGGTCGCTTGAATTTGACTGTCATAACCTGTATATTAAGCATGCTCACAAAGGAAGGGTAGGTACAGCGGGGTCCATGGGCAGAGGATTAGTAAAGATCGTGAGTATGGCAGCGACAGACACACAATACTTCCAGGCAAGCGGTACAGGTCAATCTGGAAGGCCCTGAATTGACTAAGGCCTTGCCTAATAGTAAAATAAATGTATTACATGGGTCCTAGCAATAAGGAATTGACTTGTATTCCTGCCTTAATTGAGTCTATTGCATATATTCCTCAGAATCATCTTCATGGCGGTTTGAATAACATGTGGCAGATGAGTCGATGGACATATTGAGTTTGGCTCACTAGGATTGATTTGGATCCAGATTTGACTTAATGAAATAGATTTGGCGCCAGATTTGACTCCCTAGGATTAGATTTTAGAGCCAGATTTAAGTCATTGGTATTTTCTATAGAGCCAGGTTTGATTCACTAGGATTCTAAGAGCCAGCTTGGCTCATGTAGTTTTGTATTATTGGCCTATAGTGATGGCAGATAGGTCTGTGAGATGACACAGGTCACAGTGGTACTAGAAGGAGCAGGGACTATGCCTTTATACATAATCAATTTGTTCTAACTTTGAGTGTAGAAGCTGGGTGCCAGTTTCCAAGTGCAGGGTTTGGTTACATAATGATCAGTCTTGGCTAGGTAACACAGATAATGGGTTATATGGCAGCGACAGACACACATTGCTTCCGAGCAAACGGCACAGGTCATTCAGAGGAGCACTGACTTGGTTGGGCTTTGATCCTTCCAATGAGGAATTCTTAATTATTACTGATTCCATGTTGAACTTATTACCTCTAAGTCGTCTTCGCAGTGGTTTGAGTATCATGTGGTGAATGAGTCATGACACGTTAAGTTCGATTTATTGGGGTTTGATTTGGGGCTAGATTTGGTTCTTTAGGATCAACTTGGAGCCAGAGTTAGATCATTAGGATTGATTTAGAGCCAGAAATAATTCATTAGGATTGATTAGTAGCCAGGTTTGCCTTGTTAAGACTAGTTTTAGAGCCCGATTTGCGAGGTTAGATTAGTTGGAGAGGGTTTAGAGCCAGTTTGGCTTTTGACGTTGCTGTCCAGTTTTAAATTGGTGGTCTGTAACGATGATGAGCAGGTCTGAGAGACGACACGAGTCACAATACTGACTCAAGTTTGTGGCATTAGTAGGATCTAGAACAATCCCCTTTAGCATATTGAGTTTTATATAAATTTTACGTGGGGGTGCTGGGTACAGGCTTCGAGTGTGGGATTGGGTTACCTTATGATCAGCCTGGGCCGGAGATTTGTTTTAATTACCTATTTCTGCTCTAAATTGAGCTAATTACATTCATTACCTTAGAATCGTCTACATAGTAGTTTGAGTGCCTTGTGGTGAGTGAATCCACGACACAGTAAGTAGACTCATTAGGAATTGTTTTGGAGCCGGATTTGACTCCTTAGGATTTGATTTATAGCCAGATTTGACTTCTTAGGATTTAATTAGGCCAGATTTGACTCATTAAGATTAATTAGGAGCTAGATTAGATTCATTAGGGAACGGTTTGGAGCCAGATTAGACTCGTTGGGATTAGGTTTAGAGCCAGATTGACTCGTTGGTGTTTGGTTTAGGGCCGGAATTAATTCGTTAGGGTGTAATTTAGAGCCAAAAACAACACACAAAGACTCGGTATAGAGCTAGGCTTGATTAGGTTGGATTCAATGTAGAGCCAGATTTGATTAATTAGGATTTGATTTAGAGCCAGGTAGAGCTCACTAAGATTGATTTAGAGCCAGGTGTGATTCATAAAGATTTTAAGAGCCAGCTTGGCTTATATTGTTCCGCCGGTTTTAATTAATGGTCTATTGTGATGGCAGACAGGTTAGTGGGGTGACATAAGTCACAAAGGTACTAGGGAGAGCAGGGGCTATGTCTTTTAACATATTCGTATATTATTCTAATTTTGTGTGAAGGAGCTGAGTGCCGGTGTCTAGGTGCAGGGTTTGGTTACATAACGATCAGCCCTGGCTGGAATTGTCTTCTACATCTGATAGGTACTAGGGAATAATTCTAACGTGCCCTATTAGTGGCCTTTGATGAGTCCTACCGTGTTCTTGTTGCTCGTTTACAGGGTGGGTTTCAGGAACCAAGGTAAGCATAGATCAGGGCAGAGAGACCAGGGGTGGCCGACCCGGGACTAACAGCGCTGGCAAACCAGCAGGTAAGAGGAGACACACACAATTACTTAAGCTTGACTGACGTGACCTGTCAGCTCAGTATGTTTCAAAAGGGAGAAAAGTACAGCGGGGCCCTTGGGCAGAGAGGTAGTACAGATTATGGGTTGTATGGCAGCGACAGACACACATTGCTTCCGAGCAAACGGCACAGGTCATTCAGAGGAGCACTGACTTGGTTGGGGCTTTAATCCTTCCAATGGGAATTCTTTAATTATTACTGATTCCATGTTGAACTTATTACCGCTAAGTCGTCTTCGCAGTGGTTTAAGTATCATGTGGTGAACGAGTCATAACACGTTAAGTTCGATTTATTGGGGTTTGATTTGGGGCTAGATTTGATTTTTGGGGCTAGATTTGATTCATTAGGATCAGCTTGGAGCCAGAGTTAGATCATTAGGATTGATTTAGAGCCAGAAATAATTCATTGGATTGATTAGTAGCCGGATTTGACTTGTTAATACTAGCTTTAGAGCCAGATTTGCGAGGCTAGATTAGTTGGAGAGGGTTTAGAGCCAGTTTGGCTTTTGACGTTGCTGTCCAGTTCTAAATTGGTGGTCTGTGACGATGATAAGCAGGTCTGAGAGACGACACAAGTCACAATACTGACTCAAGCTTATGGCATTAGTAGGATCTAGAACAATCCCCTTTAGCATATTGAGTTTTATTTTAAATTTTGCGTGGGGGTGCTGGGTACAGGCTTCGAGTGAGGGATTGGGTTACCTTATGATCAGCCTGGGCCGGAAATTTATTTTAATTCCTATTTCTGCTCTAAATTGAGCTTATTACATTCATTACCTTAGAATCGTCTACATAGTTGTTTGAGTACCTTGTGGTGAATGAATCCACGACACAGTAAGTAGACTATTAGGAATTGTTTTGGAGCCGGATTTGACTCCTTAGGATTTGATTTATAGCCAGATTTGACTTCTTAGGATTTAATAAGGCCAGATTTGACTCGTTAAGATTAATTAGGAGCTAGATTGGATTCTTTAGGGTACGGTTTGGAGCCAGGTTTGACTCGTTGGGATTAGGTTTAGAGCCAGATTGACTCGTTAGTGTTTGGTTTAGGGCCGGAATTAATTCGTTAGGGTGTAATTTAGAGCCAAAATCAACACACGAAGACTCGGTATAGGGCTAGGCTCGACTAGGTTGGATTCAATATAGAACCAGATTTGATTAATTAGGATTTGATTTAGAGCCAGACTGAGCTCACTAAGATTGATTTAGAGCCAGGTTTGATTCATTGGGATTTTAAGAGCCAGCTTGGCTAATATTGTTTCTGCCAGTTTAATTAATGGTCTATTGTGATGGCAGACAGGTTTGTGGGGTGACATAAGTCCCAAAGGTACTAGAGAGAACAGGGGCTATGTCTTTTAACATATTCGTATACTATTCTAATTTTGTATGAAGGAGTTGAGTACCGGTGTCTAAGTGCAAGGTTTGGTTCCATAACAATCAGCCTTGGCTGGAATTTGTCTTCTACCTCTGGTAGGTACTAGAAATAATTCTAACGTGTCCTATTAGTGGACTTTGATGAGTCCTACCGTGTTCTTGTTGCTCATTTACAGGGTGGGGTTTCAGGGACCAAGGTAAGCATAGATCAGGGCAGAGAGACCAGGGGCGGCCGACCCGGGACTAACAGCGCTGGCAAACAAGCAGGTAAGAGGAGACACACACAATTACTTGAGCTTGACTGTCGCGACCTGTCAGCTCAGTATGTTTCAAAGGGAGAAAGAAGTACAGCGGGGTCCTTGGGCAGAGAGGTAGTACCGATTATGGGTTGTATGGCAGCGACAGACACACATTGCTTCCGAGCAAACGGCACAGGTCGTTCAGGGGAGCACTGACTAGGTTGGGGCTTTAATCCTTCCAATGGGGAATTCTTTAATTATTACTGATTCCATGTTGAACTTATTACCTCTAAGTCGTCTTACAGTGGTTTAAGTATCATGTGGTGAATGAGTCATAACACGTTAAGTTCGATTTATTGGGGTTTGATTTGGGGCTAGATTTGATTTTAGGGCTAGATTTGATTCATTAGGATCAGCTTGGAGCCAGAGTTAGATCATTAGGATTGATTTAGGGCCAGAAATAATTTGTTAGGATTGATTAGTAGCCAGATTTGACTTGTTAAAACTAGTTTTAAAGCCAGGTTTGCGAGGTTGGATTAGTTGGAGAGGGTTTAGAGCCAGTTTGGTTTATGACGTTGCTGTCCAGTTTTAAATTAGTGGTCTGTGACGGTGATAAGCAGGTCTGAGAGACGACACAAGTCACAATACTGACTCAAGCTTATGGCATTAGTAGGATCTAGAACAATCCCCTTTAGCATATTGAGTATTTTAAATTTTGCGTGGGGGTGCTGGGTAAAAAGGCTTCGAGTGTGGGATTGGGTTACCTTATGATCAGTCTGGGCCGGAAATTTCTTTTAATTTCCTATTTCTGCTCTAAATTGAGCTTATTACATTCATTACCTTAGAATCGTCTACATAGTTGTTTGAGTGCCTTGTGGCGAGTGAATCCACGACACAGTAAGTAGACTATTAGGAATTGTTTTGGGGCCGGATTTGACTCCTTGGAATTTGATTTATAGCCAGATTTGACTTCTTAGGATTTAATCAGGCCAGCTTTGACTCGTTAAGATTAATTAGGAGCTAGATTGGATTCTTAGGGTACGGTTTAGAGCCAGGTTTGACTCGTTGGGATTAGGTTTAGAGCCAGATTGACTCGTTAGTGTTTGGTTTAGGGCCGGAGTTAATTCGTTGGGGTGTAATTTAGAGCCAACATCAACACACGAAGACTCGGTATAGGGCTAGGCTTGACTAGGTCGGATTCAATATAGAACCAGATTTGATTAATTAGGATTTGATTTAGAGCCAGACTGAGCTCACTAGGATTGATTTAGAGCCAGGTTTGATTCATTGGGATTTTAAGAGCCAGCTTGGCTTATATTGTTTCTGCCAGTTTAATTAATGGTCTATTGTGATAGCAGACAGGTTTGTGGGGTGACATAAGTCGCGAAGGTACTAGAGAGAACAGGGGCTATGTCTTTAACATATTCGTATACTATTCTAATTTTGTGTGAAGGAGTTGAGTACCGGTGTCTAAGTGCAGGGTTTGGTTACATAACAATCAGCCTTGGCTGGAATTGTCATCTACATCTGATAGGTACTAGGGAATAATTCTAACGTGTCCTATTAGTGGCCTTTGATGAGTCCTACCGTGTTCTTGTTGCTCATTTACAGGGTGGGGTTTCAGGAACCAAGGTAAGCATAGAGCAGGGCAGAGAGACCGGGGGTGGTCGACCCAGGATTGACAGCGCTGGCAAACCAGCAGGTGAGAGGAGACACACACAATTACTTGAGCTTGACTGTCGTGAACTGTCAGCTCAGTATGTTTCAAAAAGGGAGAAAATAGTACAGCGGGGCCCTTGGGCAGAGAGGTAGTACAGATTATGGGTTGTATGGCAGCGACAGACACACGTTGCTCCGAGCAAACGGCACAGGTCTTTCAGAGGAGCACTGACTTGGTTGGGGCTTTAATCCTTCCAATGGGGAATTCTTTAATTGTTACTGATTCCATGTTGAACTTATTACCTCTAAGTCGTCTTCGCAGTGGATATGTATCATGTGGTGAATGAGTCATAACACGTTAAGTTCGATTTATTGGGTTTGATTTGGGCTAGATTTGATTTTGGGGCTAGATTTGGTTCGTTAGGATCAGCTTGGAGCCAGAGTTAGATCATTAGGATTGATTTAGAGCCAGAAATAATTCATTAGGATTGATTAGTAGCCAGATTTGACTTGTTAAGACTAGTTTTAGAGCCAGATTTGCGAGGTTAGATTAGTTGGAGAGGGTTTAGAGCCAGTTTGGCTTTTGACGTTGCTGTCCAGTTTTAAATTGGTGGTCTGTAACGGTGATGAGCAGGTCTGAGAGACGACACAAGTCACAATACTGACTCAAGTTTATGGCATTAGTAGGATCTAGAACAATCCCCTTTAGCATATTGAGTTTTATTTTAAATTTTGCGTGGGGGTGCTGGGTACAGGCTTCGAGTGTGGGATTGGGTTACCTTATGAACAGCCCGGGCCGGAAATTTGTTTAATTTCCTATTTCTGCTCTGAATTGAGCTTGTTACATTCATTACCTTAGAATCGTCTACATAGTTGTTTGAGAACCTTGTGGTGAGTGAATCCACGACACAGTAAGTAGACTATTAGGAATTGTTTGGAGCCGGATTTGGCTCCTTAGGATTTGATTTATAGCCAGATTTGACTTCTTAGGATTTAATAAGGCCAGATTTGACTCGTTAAGATTAATTAGGAGCTAGATTGGATACTTTAGGGTACGGTTTAGAGCCAGGTTTGACTCGTTGGGATTAGGTTAGAGCCAGATTGACTCGTTAGTGTTTGGTTTAGGGCCGGAATTAATTCGTTGGGTGTAATTTAGAGCCAAAATCAACACACGAAGACTCGGTATAGGGCTAGGCTTGACTAGGTCGGATTCAATATAGGACCAGATCTGAATAATTAGGATTTGATTTAGAGCCAGACTGAGCTCACTAAGATTGATTTAGAGCCAGGTTTGATTCATTGGGATTTTAAGAGCCAGCTTGGCTTATATTGCTTCTGCCAGTTTAATTAATGGTCTATTGTGATGGCAGACAGGTTTGTGGGGTGACATAAGTCACAAAGGTACTAGAGAGAACAGGGGCTATGTCTTTTAACATATTCGTATACTATTCTAATTTGTGTGAAGGAGTTGAGTACCGGTGTCTAAGTGCAGGGTTTGGTTACATAACGACCAGCCTTGGCTGGAAATTGTCTTCTACATCTGGTAGGTACTAAAGAATAATTCTAACGTGTCCTATTAGTGGACTTTGATGAGTCCTACCGTGTTCTTGTTACTCATTTGCAGGGTGGGGTTCCAGGATCCAAGGTGAGCATAGAACAGGGCAGAGAGACCGGGGGTGGCCGACCCAGGACTGACAGCGCTGGCAAACCAGCAGGTAAGAGGGGACACACACAATTGCTTGAGCTTCACTGTCATGACCTGTCGGCTTAGTAAGTTACAAAGGGAGAAAAAAGTACAGCGGGCCCTTGGGCAGAGAGGTAATACAGATTATGGGTAGTATGGCAGCGACGGACACACATTGCTTCCGAGCAAACGGCACAGGTCATTCAGAGGAGCACTGACTTGGTTGGGGCTTTAATCCTTCCAATGAGGAATTCTTTTGTTATTACTGATTTCAAATTGAACTTATTACCTCTGAGTCGTCTTCACAGTGGTTTAGGTATCATTTGGAAAATGAGTCAAGACACGTTAAGTTTGACTCGTAGGGGTTTGGTTTAGGGCTAGATTTGATTCATTAGGATCAGTTTGGAGCCAGATTTAGATCATTAGGATTGATTTCGAGCCAGAACTAGTTCATTAGGATTGATTAGTAGCCAGATTTACTAGTTAGGATTGGTTTTAGAGCCCGATTTGCGAGGTTAGATTAGTTAGAGAAGGTTTAGAGCCAGTTTGGCTTTTGACGTTGCTGTCCAGTTTAAATTATTGGTCTGTTACGATGATAGGCAGGTCTGTGAGGCGACACAAGTCAATACTGACTCAAGTTTATGGCATTAGTAGGATCTAGAATAATCCCCTTTTGCATATTGAGTTTATTTTAAATTTCGTGTGGGGTTGCTGGGTACAGGCTTCGAGTGTGGGATTAGGTTACCTTACGATCAGCCTGGGCTGGAATTTGCGTTTGATTTCTTATTTCTGCTTTAACTTGGGCTTACTACATTCATTACCTCAGAGTCGTCTACATAGTGGATTGAGTACCTTGTGGTTAGTGAGTCCGTGACACGGTGAGTTTGATTCATTAGGAATTGTTTTGGAGCCGGACTTGACTCCTCGGGATCCGATTTATAGCCTTATTAGACTTCTTAGGATTAGACTTAGGGTCAGATTTGACCCATTGGGTACGGTTTAGAGCCAGATTGACTCGTTAGTGTTGGTTTGGGGCCGGAATTAATTCGTTGGGGTTTAATTTAGAGTCAAAATTGACACACGAGGACTCGGTATAGTGCTAGACTTGACTAGGCTGGATTCGATGTAAAGTCCGATTTGATTAATTAGGATTTGATTTAGAGCCAGGTTTGATTCATAAGGATTTTAAGAGCCAGCTTGGCTTATGTTGTTTCTGCCAGTTTAATTAATGTTCTATTGTGATGGCAGACAGGTCTGTGGGGTGACCTAAGTCACAATAGTACTGGAGACAGCAGGGGCTATGTCTTATAACATATTCGTATATTATTCTAATTTGTTCGAAGGAGCTAAGTGCCGGTGTCTAAGTGCGGGGTTTGGTTACATAATGATCAGCCTTGGCTGGAATATTGTCTAATACATCTGATAGGAACTAGAGAATAATTCTAATGTGTCCTATAAGTGGCCTTTGATGAGTCCTACCATGTTCTGATTGCTCATTTACAGGGTGAGGTTTCAGGAACCGGAGTAAGCATAGATCAGGGCAGAGAGACCGGGGGTGGCCTACCCGGGACTGATAGCGCTGGCAAACCATCAGGTAAGAGGAGACGCACACAATTACTTGAGCTTCACTGTCATGACCTGTCAGCTTAGTATGTTTCAAAGGGAGAAAAAAAAAAAAAAAAAAAGTACAACGGGGCCCTTGGGCAGAGAGGTAATACAGATTATGGGTTGTATAGCAGCGACAGACACACATTGCTTCAAGCAAACGGCACAAGTCATTTTGAGGAGCACGGACTTGGCTGGGGCCTTAATCCTTCCAATGAGGAGTTCATTAATCATTGCTGATTCTAAAATGAACTTATTGCATCGGAATCGTCTTCACAGTGGTTCAAGTGTCATGTGGTAAATGAGCCATGACACGTTGAGTTTGATTCATTGGGGTTTGATTAAGGACTAGATTTAATACATTAGGATCAGTATGGGGCCAGATTTAATCAGTGGGATTGATTTAGACCCAGTTCTAATTCTAAATTGAGCTTTTAAATTATTACCTCAGAGTCGTCTACCTAGTAGTTTGAGTACCTTGTGGTGGGTGAATCCATGGCACAGTAAGTTTGACTCATTAGGATTTGATTTATAGCCAGATTTGATTTCTTAGGATTGATTTAGGCCAGATATAACTCATTCGGATTTGATTAGGAACAAGATTGGACTCATTAGGATTTGATTAGGAACCAGATTTGACTCATTAGGATTTGATTCGGAGCCAGATTTGATTCATTAGGATTTGATTAGGGACCAGATTTGACTCATTGGGATTTTGTTTAGAGCCAGATTTAATTCATTAGGATTGATTAGTAGCCAGATTTGACTTGTTAGGATTGGTTACAGAGTCAGATTTGCGAGATTTGATTCGTTAGAAAGGGTTTGGAGCCAGTTTGGCTTTTGACGTTGCTGTCCAGTTTTAAATTATTGGTCTGTTACGATGATAAACAGGTCTGTGGGGCGACACAAGTCACAATACTGACTCAAGCTCATGGCATTAGCAGGATCTAGAGCGATCCTCTTTTGCATATTGAGTTTGTTTTTAAATTTTGTGTGGGGGTGCTGGGTACAGGCTTCGAGTTTGGGATTAGGTTACCTTACTATCAGCCTGGGCTGGAATATGCTTCTAATTTCTTATTTCTGCTCTAAATTGGGCTTATTACATTCATTACCTCATAGTCGTCTACATAGTGGTTTGAGTACCTTGTGGTGAGTGAATCCGCGATACAGTAGGTTTGACTCGTTAAGAATGGTTTTGGAGCCGGATTTGACTCCTCAGGATCTGATTTATAGCCAGATTAGACTTCCTGGGATAGGATTTAGAGCCAGATTTGACTCATTGGGATTGATTTAGGGCCAGATTTGACTCGTTAGTGTTTGGTTTAGGGCCGGAATTGATTCGTTGGGATGTAATTTATAGCCAAAATCAATACACGAGGACTCGGTATAGAGCCAGGCTTGACTAGGTTGGATTCGATATAGAGCCAGATTTGATTAATTGGGATTTGATTTAGAGCCAGGTTGAGCTCACTAAGATTGATTTAGAGCCCGGCTTGATTCATTGGGATTTTAAGAGCCAGCTTGGCTTATATTGTTCTGCCAGTTATAATTAATGGTCTGTTGTGATGGCAGACGGGTTTGTGGGGTGACATAAGTCATAGTCCTGTCTCAAGTTTCATGGCATTAGGAGGCTCTGGAACAATCCCTTATGCATATTGAGTTTTATTTTAAATTTGCGTGGGGGTGCTGGGTGCAGGTTTCAAGTGTGGGATTGGGTTACCTTGTGATCAGTCTGGGCCGGAATTTGTTTTAATTTCTTACTTCTCGTCTAGGTTGAGCTTATTACATTTATTACCTCAGACTCGTCTACATAGTTGTTCGAGTACCTTGTGGTGAGTGGATCCGCGACACAGTAAGCATACTCATTAGGAATTGTTTGGAGCCAGATTTGACTCCTTAGGGTTTGATTTAGAGCCAGATTTAACTTGTTATGAATTGATTTAGAGTCAATTTGACTCTTTAAGATTGGATTTAGAGCCAGATTTAACTAATTGGGATTCGATTTAGGGCCGGATTTGACTCGTTGGGATTTGATTTAGGGCTAGGTTTAATTTATTAGGATTTGATTTAGAGCCAGAATTCGACTTATTAGGAGTTGATTTAGTCAGATTTGGCTTTGTAGGATTGGATTTAGAGCCCGATTAGACTTGTTACAATTTGATTTAAAGCCAGGTATAACTACATAGGTTACGATTTAGGGCCATATTAGACTGACTAGGATTAGATTTGGGCCCCGATTTGACCGATTAGGATTAGATTCAGAGCCAGTTTAACTAATTGGGATTGGATTTGGAGCCAGATTTGATCCGCTGGGGTGCACTTAGCGCCAGATTTGATTTATTAGGGTTTGATTAGGCGCCGGACTTGACTGGTTAGGGTAGATTGGAACCAGAACTCGATGTGGATCCAGACTAGACTGGGTTGGATTCAGTATAGTGCCAGATTTGATTAGTTGGGATTGGATTTGGACCAGATTTAACTTGATAGGATTTTATTAAGTCAGATTAGACACTTTAGGGTGGGATGCAGAGCCGGAATAGACTCCCTCCGATTGATTTAGGGCCAGATTTGATTTCTTAGAATTTGATTAGAGCCAGATTTAACTTGTTAGGGTTTGATTGGATCGACTCGGCATTTTAGGGTTTGATTTGGAGACGGGATTAATTTGCTATAGTTGATTTAGGGCCCGGTTTGGCTTCTTACGGTTAGCTTAAGAGCCAGATAAGACCCGTTGGTGTCTGGGTCGGAGCCGGATTTGACCTGCTAGGATTTGATTTAGAGCCGGGTTTGACTTGTTACGATTTGATTTAGTAGCCATGCTTAACTACCTGGGATTTGATAAAGGGTCAGATAAGACGGGATAGGATTCGATTTGGACCCATATTTGAGTGATTGGCATTAGATTTAGTGCTAGTTATGAATTGAGATTGGATTTGGAGCCAGGTTAGATACGCTGGGCTTTAATTTAGAACCAGATTGATTAATTATGATTGATTAGGCGTCAGACTTGACTCTAAGGGATTGGTTAGACCTGAAAACAGCTCCCGAGAACTCGACAATAGCCAGACTCGACTAGGTTGGATTCGATAAAGTGCCAGATTTGATTAGTTGGGATTAGATTTGGAGCCAGATTTAATTGGATAGGATTTGGTTGTGGCATTTTGGACTCTTTAGGGTGAGATGTAGAGCCGGGACAGATTAGCTCCAATTAATTTAGGGCCAGATTTGATTTCTTAGGATTTGATTAGAGCTAGATTTAACTTGTTAGGGTTTGATTAGATCGACCCAGGTATTTAGGGTTTGAGTCAGGGACAGGATTAATTTGTTGCAATTTGATTTTGGGCCAGGTTTGGCTTCTAACGGTTAGATTAAGAGCCAGATAGGACCCGTTGGTGTCTGGGTCAGATCCGGATTTGACCTGCTAGGATTTGATTTAGAGCCAGATTTGACTACCTGGGATTTGATAAAGGGCCAGATAAGACGGGATAGGATTCGATTTGGACCCATATTTGAGTGATTGGCCTTAGATTTAGTGCTAGTTATGAATTGAGATTAGATTTGGCGCCAGGTTAGACACGCTGGGCTTTAATTTAGAACCAGATTCAATTAGTTATGATTGATAGGGCGTCAGACTTGACTCTTAGGGATTGGTTAGACCTGATAACAGCTCACGAGAACTCGACAATAGCCAGACTCGACTGGATTGGATTCGATAAAGTGCCGGATTTGATTAGTTGGGATTGGATTCGGAGCCAGATTTAATTTGATGGGATTAGATTATGTCCGATTGGACTCTTTAGAGTGAGATGTAGAGCCGGGACAGATTCGCTCCAATTGATTTAGGGCCAGATTTGATTTCTTAGGATTTGACTAGAGCTAGATTTAACTTGTTAGGGTTTGATTAGATCGACCCAGGTGTTTTAGGGTTTGAGTCAGAGGTGGGATTAGTTTGTTGCAATTTGGTTTTGGGACAGGTTTGACTTCTTGCGATTAGATTGAGAGCCGGATAAGACCCGTTGGCATCTGGGTCGGAGCCGGATTTGACCTGCTAGGGTTGATTTAGGCCAGATTTAACTTATTTAGATTTGATTTAGTCAGGTTTTACAAGCTAGGATTTGATTTGGAGCCAGATTTGACTTGTCGGGATTTGATTTGGGGCTAGATTTAATTCCTTAGGGTTTGATTTAGGGCCGGATTTGACTCGTTGGGATTTGATTTAGGGCTAGGTTTAATTTATTAGGATTTGATTTAGAGCCAGAATTCGACTTATTAGGAGTTGATTTTTTCAGATTTGGCATTGTAGGATTGGATTTAGCGCCCGATTAGACTTGTTACAATACATAGGATACGATTTAGGGCCATATTAGACTGACTAGGATTAGATTTGGGCCCAGATTTGACCGATTAGGATTAGATTCAGAGCCAGTTTAACTAATTGGGATTGGATTTGGAACCAGATTTGGTCCGCTGGGGTGCGCTTAGCGCCAGAATTGATTTATTAGGGTTCAATTAGGGGCCGGACTTGACTAGTTAGGGTAGATTGGAACCAGAACTCGATGTAGATCCAGGCTAGGCTGGGTTGGATTCAGTATAGTGCCAGATTTGATTAGTTGGGATTGGATTTGGAGCCAGATTTAACTTGATAGGATTTTATTAGGTCAGATTAGACACTTTAGGGTGGGATGTAGAGCCGGAATAGACTCGCTCCGATAGATTTAGGGCCAGATTTGATTCTTAGGATTTGATTAGAGCCAGATTTAACTTGTTAGGGTTTGATTAGATCGACTCGGCATTTTAGGGTTTGATTTGGAGACGGGATTAATTGCTATAATTAGATTTAGGGCCCGGTTTGGCTTCTTACGGTTAGATTAAGAGCCAGATAAGACCCGTTGGTGTCTGGGTCGGAGCCAGATTTGACCTGCTCGGATTTGATATAGAGCCGGGTTTGACTTGTTACGATTTGATTTAGTAGCCATACTTGACTACCTGGGATTTGATAAAGGGCCAGATAAGACGGGATAGGATTCGATTTGGACCCATATTTGAGTGATTGGCATTGGATTTAGTGCTAGTTGTGAATTGAGATTGGATTTAGAGCCAGGTTAGATACACTGGGCTTTAATTTAGAACCGGATTGATTAATTATGATTGGTTAGGCGTCAGACTTGACTCTAAGGGATTTGTTAGACCTGAAAACAACTCACGAGAACTCGACAATAGCCAGACTCGACTAGGTTGGATTCGATAAAGTGCCAGATTTGATTAGTTGGGATTGGATTTGGAGCCAGATTTAACTTGTTGGGATTTGATTAGGTCTGATTGGACCCTTAGGGTGGGGTGTAGAGCCGGAAAAGACTCACTCCTATTAATTTAGGGCCAGATCTGGTTTCTTAGGATTTGATTAGAGCCAGATTTAACTTGTTAGGGTTTGATTAGATCGATTCGGCATTTTAGGGTGTGATTCGGAGACGGGATTAATTTGTCGAAATTTGATTTTGGGCCAGGTTTGACTTCTATGATTAGATTAAGAGCCAGCTGAGACCCGTTGGTGTCTGGGTCGGAGCCTGACTTGACCTGCTAGGATTTGATTTAGAGCCAGATTCGACTTGTTACGATTTGATTTTGTAGCCAGCCTTGACAACCTAGGATTGATTAAGGGCCAAATAAGACGAGCTAGGATTCGATTTGGACCCATATTTGAGTGATTGGCATTAGAATTAGTGCTAGTTATGGTTAATTGAGATCAGATTTAGAGCCAGGTTTGATTTTTTTTTTTTTTTTTTTTTTTTTTTTTTTTTTTTTTTTTTTTTTTTTTTTTTTTTTTTTTTTTCAGGTGGACGCGCCCAGGTGTGATAGGGTTGCCGGACCGGAGTTGAGGTCCCACTCACCCTGCCCAGCTGGTGGGCCCAGGGCGGGACAAGTGGTCACGTCCTGGCGACAGCCTGAAGTTAACGGGGGGAACAACGGAGAACAGTGAATATCATAGAGCGCGATTGATTAACACCCTACCCTACACTACAGTAAGATGTCTAACATTGACCTGAGCAGACCATAACTCGAGCCTTCTATTTTGATCTACGTTAAACGGGAGGAGGACGGCTTTGCGCTGAGCGGGAGAGCTTCTTAAAAACTTTAAGGATGCCGGTGGTGCCCCTTATGGCTCTCACAGTAAATAGTTTGGCCAAGGCTTTCTTGCGGGACCTGGGAAGCCCCATCTCATTCAGAATCTCCGCGTTCCCTGCATGCCATTTCCCACGCGCCCCCATCACGAAGCCGAAGGTCTTCACACCAGACAAGCCCAGGGTGTTACAAATTGGCCGGGAGAATTTGTCATACTTGTTAACCTTGAACTCAGCTCTGCGCCTAAGAGTCCCTGGTTTGGCTTCGTAGCAGATCGCCACATCCACCACAAGACCTCTGCCATTCTTGGTCAGGATAAGGTCAGGCACTGCCGTCCCCCAAAGAGGACAGGTAATCCTCTTTTCACTCGTGACCTCCCATCCAAGTGCGCGACCAATGATGGACAGCAACCTACAGATGTTGTTGTGGTTGGCCATTCGGTTCTTCTTAAATGCTCTACACTGGCTGACCACGTGGATGATGCCTTCCCAACCCCTGCCACAGGCCCTGCAGGTCGTGTTCATCCTCCTCCCTCTGCTGAGTGTGGTAAGGGTCCTGACTGTGCTCGATCGAAGCTGGAGAGCCAGAATGTAGTCGGACTCGTGGAGTCCCCAGGGAACACCCAGCCAGTGGTTACTAATTGGGTCCCTGGCGAACGTGGCGAGACCCCGACCCTGACAACGGAGTCCACACCAACGTTCGAATTCAGAGATTCTCCATCTTTTTCCGATCACGGCCGGGTCGGTGGTGGCAAGACTTGCCTGAAGGCTTCCTTCCGCTCCGACCCCGGTAGCTACCTTCCACCTTTTGGCGATTTCCACCTTGGGAAGCAGTGCAGGGGCCAGAACTTTGCATTTGGCATCCTTGGCCTGCATCGTCCTGCACCATCTTTTGACCTGGCTGATGGCGATTTGCTTTTCAAGCCTAGGCAGCCCCAGCCCTCCATCTACCCTGGAGCTGTAGAAGAGGCCGTCAGCAGTGGATGGACTCAGGTGAAGCCAGGCTTTGACCGCGTTCCTGATTTCACGGTCGACTTTCCTCAGGACCGCCGTACCGACCAGGCTCATGTCGGCCCCATACACCACCCTAGGGATGCCATAGGTTATCAGCATTTTGACTTTCTGAGTGGGCTTGAGGGGGGCCTTGCTGATCTTTCTGAGCAGGGGCAAGATCTCCTTCAGGGGGTCGGAGGGCAGGATTCCCCTCTTCGGACTCACCTCCACCCCCAAGTACCGGTAAGACTGGGTCTCACCGATCCAGGGGATGGGAGATGAGTGGATCATCCAGTCTGCACAGTGGTTCACTGTCGTGTTCCGGTTGGAGGTCCTAAGGAGAAAACCACCACACTTTTTGATTTTAACGTCCAGGCCTGTTAGCTCCAGGAACCTCTCGAGAATCTTGAGATTGACGGCCATACCAGCCCAGGACCCGCTGAGGAGGACCAGGTCGTCAGCGTATGCGAGAGCTGTGATCCTCTGGCCAGATAGGGTGAACCCCGAACCCCTCAAGTCCAGGAATGTGAGAAGGGGGTCCAAGCAGAGGTTGAATAGCAGGGGGGACATTGGGTCACCCTGCTTGACTCCCACCTTCAGCTGGATTGCCCGTGTTCTACCCCTCTTGGTGACCACCCTGGAGCTGGTTGACTGTATGCATCGCTGATGAGGTCGCAGATGCCTGAGTCAACCTTTCTCCTCACCAACACCTCCCTGATGAGTTTGTGTGAAACCGAGTCGAAAGCGCGCGCCAGATCAATGAAAACCACGGCCAGGGTCTCCTTCTGGCGCACTGCTCTCCTTATCACACCGTCCAACAACATCAGGTTGGTGCTGCAACCAACACCCCTGGTGAAGCCCTTTTGCGAGGGGTGGGTGGGGCAAGCCTCACTCAGCCTGACGCACAGGATCTTGGAAAAGAGCCTCAGGATGGAAGAGCTCAGAGTGATGGGTCTCCAGTTGTCGACTACCTTCAGCTCCGCCTGGTTTGAGCTTTTTGGGACAAGCGTTGTGCGGCTATTCTTAAGGAGCTTGGGGAGCTTACTGTTGTACAGGATGGTGTTGTACAGGCTAGCCAGCAGTTTTCCGTCCTTGTCCCATCTTAACAGGTGGGGCTTTCTGATGCCATCCGGACCAGGCGCGCTCTTACCTTTGGATCCTCTGAGGGCTGACATGACCTCATTGGGGGTGACTGCCATCAGCAAGGGTTCATTGTCTGCCTCAGGTAAGGCACCGAACACACCCAGCTCCATATACCTGTCATCCTTCTCCCAAATTTCACTATACGCTTTCTCTATTGCTCTCAAGGGGATATTACACGAAGTGGCTTCTTTGCCATCCAGAATTAGGGAGGCTGCAGCTGCCATGTTGTTAGTGTACAGGTTCTGGATGGTCCTGAAGCTACACCTCGTTTTCACCCTAGCCACACCAAATCCACGAGGTTTCCATGGCTTCCTTCCGTATATTTTATTGGAGCGCCTCATCTGTTTTATGTAGCCTGAAAGGGTCCTATTGACCAGGGCTGGGGAAGACCTGAGGGGGTGGAGACCCCCAGGGGGGATTTCTTCATCTCTAATTGTCCTCTCCAAACAGCTCTTTAAGGATCCCACTGGCCGCGGGCCCACCTTGTCCTTGGGTGGAGGGAGGGGGGAGAAAAGGCCCTCGAAGCCACTATTAGGGTCCTCGTCTGGTTCTACTAGCCGTGGTACACAGCAGGCGCTCCCGTGTTTTTTAGCATGCATGGAGAGGCCTCTTTTAGTCGAAAAGCTAGAGGAACAGGTTCCACACACGTAGGAGTGGATGGATGTAGGGCGGACCCTAGTGCCGGTGCCGCATTTGGCCGCGTGACAGGCAGCACTCAGCAGGCCTGGCTTCAAGCTGTTACATATTAGACAAAACCAGTTAACCTTCCTCGCCTGGTGTTTCTTGATGAAGTGGGCGAAGCCAACTTTAGCCGTCTTGAGGGGAGCGCGGCAGAGAGGACAGGGCATTTCTCTCCAGGGAGCTCCCAACCCTACTGTTACCGTTACGGGGAGTTTGGAGCCAGAGCCGAGAGTACTCATCCAGTCCTTGTCAGGGCATAGAAACGTAACGTTGCCCGCTGACCAGGGGGCCAAGGAGGGAGCAGGCCCTGTTGATGGGTTGCTGGCTGGATTCGCCATCAGGAGAGGGGCGCAGACAGGAATACTCACTCTCAGAACTACAGGGCGAATGAGGGGACGTTG
Source organism: Poecilia mexicana (assembly GCF_051168715.1). Taxonomy (NCBI): domain Eukaryota; kingdom Metazoa; phylum Chordata; class Actinopteri; order Cyprinodontiformes; family Poeciliidae; genus Poecilia; species Poecilia mexicana. The sequence goes on from NW_028263391.1 coordinate 1,108,043, forward strand.
ACCCCTCGTACAGCTGGGCGGGACGTGGATTCCCTCTTCCACGAGCCCTGGAGAGCTGGAAGGGCGCTCAGGTTAGCCGAGCTGTGGGAAGCCGAGAGGCCTACCCAATCAGTCGACGTAGTGATAGTGGTGGAGTGAGGGTGGACCAGCAAAATCGTGTGGAGGGACCACCAGGATGGTGGCCCGTGTGAAATGACGCACGAAGCTGTCGAACACAGCAAGAGAGAAAGGTCTCAGTGTTTCCACAGGACTTCTATCTACGGCTGCTCAGTGCTCGACTGGTGAGAACCAGTTGCTCAGCCTGAATAAGTGTTCCGTTGCCGTGGTAACTGGGTGTTGCCGGGCAGAGTGAGTTAGGGCAGATTAGTCCACCTTGTGTGACACCCCATACGTTCTGAAGGGAGAAGAGACCACAGTATCATTATTTCCCAACGGGGTTGTTAAAGAGAGATAAATTAATAAATAGAAGATAAATAAACTGTTTGAGGCGCGCTGGGGTTAGGTTGCCATACCGGGTAATCGTTTAATACGTGTCTACAAAACGATCATAGGGACTATGGCGCAGAGGGAAAAGCGACGTGAGCTAAGCTCAGAGACACCCATGGCTTGAGGGAGACACTGTAACAGGACCTTGGTAGGTTCGGCCCCATCACCATGTTCAAAGTATTTAGTAGGAAGACACTGGCCTTCGATAAATATGAGAGGACATGTTAACCGGACAGGCATGAGGAGCAGGTTTGCGATAGTTATACCAACCTATTGCTCAAATTTAAGTGCAGGTTGGATTAGAGCGGATATCTGTTCATTACAACCTGACAGGTCATAACAAGCGTGACTGGTTACATAACTACTGAGTCTTAGAGTAAAATGAGGTTGTGGGGGTAACCTAGAACACCTCTAACTAGATTGATTGTCAGTAGAGGAAAAATTGTCAGTGGTGGGTTTATTTCCATGGCTCTATGTTGGTGAAGTGTTTAACTTGCGGACGTGTGTCTTGTCATGCCCTTAAATTGTTTAGGTGTGGTTAAATATTGGTGTGGTTATAAAGTGTTCCTTACAGAGACTATCTATTCCCGTCACATATTATACATAACCACTGTGCTCGTTTTATGATAGTTATTTAGATTAGATAAAAGGCTTACATGAGCTTTAATTCTTCAATGAAATCGTCGGACTCTTTTATATAATGGTTGTGTACTTTCAATTTAGTGATTTGACGCAAAATTTGAACAAAAATAGATTTATTGAATCATGTTCGTGTTACGGCGATGAAATAATTTACAGTAAATAATAAAATTTGTTGTTAATGACTACTCTCTGTTGGTACCTACTCCATAGTGAAAAGTTTGTGGTCTCATGTTCCTCAAACAGGTGGTGTTGCAGTGAAGAATTATTTATATCTTCAAGCTGGGTTAGTATGTCTAAGAGTACCCCTTGTAAAGAGATAATAATTGTGTTTATCTACATTGGAAGGATTGACCTGAATCCTGGCTTACTCGTTGTGGAGGTCATGTGGCAGAGCCATGGCGAAACGTCAGTCAACAACCTGTCCTGAGGTTTTAATTCCTTACCAATGTAGTGTGTTGTGAATAAAATCTGAGTTGTTATCTCTACTATTGAACATTTAAAGTTCCTATGTTGTAATGAATATAAGTTCAGGGTTAGGGAAGAAACATTTAACGGGTCGTACCATTGTATTCTCTAGATGGTTTCCACGCCAACCGTCGCGGATTCCAAGAGGAGGTGTGAAGCTTTGACTATGTGTTTAGTAAGTGTATTTAAGTACAAGTAATATGTTCCTGAAAAGTAACGTGTTTGGGGTACCCGGACTCCCTAAACAATCCAGAATTGTTTTTACATATATTTGGCTGTTTTGTGCAACACGAGGCATTACAAGTGGAAATATCACTTCCAGATGCTGAAATGATGCTGTATGTTGTTGAACAGGCTAGAGCACGGTGATTAGAGAGAGTCCGATCCGTCAGCCATGCTCTATTGTGGGAAGCAGGTAAGTGGCGGTGTGTTGCTTCTGATGAGACTAATTATTTAATTAGTAATTCCCGTTATGTGGATTAAGCAGCCCTGTCAAGACACTCTGTCAAGGAATGATGTTCGGTCTGGCCTCAACCAAGAGTGGCTGGACTAAGGGAGCGGCTACCGCTAGAGAGCGTAGCCCAAGGGTAGAGCAGTGACACCGAACCCAACAAGCAGCCAAGGTCGACAGGGAGACCATCATGCGGAAAGTAAGATGACCTATCGGCTAAATAAGTCTTTATTGACACCCTCTGAATTCCCTTAAACTTAATCTTACAGTCTGAGAGTTGATTCCAGATTATAAACTTGAGCCTTTTATGAAACAGGTAGGTCCGATACAAACTAAGTATTGTAAATGAGCCGAGTCAGTAGACTGGCTAGGAGGCGGATGTCAATGCTGTTCGTAATCTAGCAGGATTTCCCTCAGTTCTTGTTCCAGGCTCGCCAGTTAACACCCGGTCAGAGTTACTTATGAGTTAAGTTCTCGTAAGTTCTATCAACTGGTAGAGGTAATGAGTTTCCTGCTAACATAAAGCTATAAGAGAGACCTGCTAAGAACAGGTATGAGGTTAAAAGGACCAGCCAAGTGCATCGGACTACATCACGCTGGAAGTCCTAGCTCCACGGTAACAACAACAAGGCCGTCTTTAAAATTGATAACACAGACGGCATCAAGACCCGACAACAGAGTCAGGCGACAGCAGGAGCAATATGGTCGTATGAGTTGTTGTGGTGTCCTGCAAGCCCTGCACCAATCCTAGGTTCTGTTAATAGCAAGGATCATGGCCAGACAGGAGGAGAATCATGCAACAAGAGGGGTGACCTCCTATAGAGAGGGGGAGGAGGGGGGGGGCCTCCGGCCTCCAGCAAACAAAAGCAGCCCAGAGTGTTCCTTACAGAGCGTTAAAGGTTATGGGAATAAGTCTAAACATTGAGTAATTAGATAATAACCCAGAGCAAATATTCGATCCCTAAGGATAGCTTGTGATTGAACCAATAATTGATATTGGGGTATCCAGTGGTTGATGTGGCCAGACCACAAGGACATTTATACCCACTCTTGTACCCGTGGAAGCAGTTAAAGGTGAGGGAGGCAACCACAACACAGTTTCAAAAAATTAAAATAATGGGTTATTCTAGGTTCCTTACCAGGAAGTTATTGGTGATTGTGAAGCAGCTATGAAGTCTGGCTCTGAGGGGAGAGAGTGGAGAAGGTTTCGTGGGCTGCTTGTAGCCGGAACTAGAACAACATCCTTGAGATTAGCCCAGGTCTCTGAAGCCAAAATGGTTCAGTAACGAGTGCAGGTTGTAAGAAAGAGAAAGAGAGACCATTAACAGGAAAGCTCCGTTAAGTTAGCTGACTGCAGGATGCCCAATCTGAATGGATCACGGGGGGAGAGAAGGGGGGGGACCTCAGGAGGCGGAGGTCGTAGGAAAACAGGCTAACCTTACTCACGCCCACCTTAACCGAATGTCCTCAATGTTCCCGTCTGTAGTGGTACTCCGGAGTTAGAGGATCCTCCAGACCCATTGGATGGAGAGCTGGGAGCGTCGGCCCCCTCCTCACAGGGGGGGAGTGGAGGGAGAGAGGGAATAAAGGGGGAGGAAAGCTGTGCAGCAGCAGGCACGATCGGTTGGAAAGCGTGTAGACTGAGTTAAACAGAGTATCTAGCATCTAGAGCCCAACTATAACCCCCACCACAGTATCTCTAATTGACAAGCATTTGACCCTGACTCCCATGCTGAGATAGTAAAGACGAATAGAGATCGGATTTGTTGCCTATGGAATTTGACGTTTATTGGGTGAGGACTCTCATGACTGGCAGGAAAATAGAAATAAATACAGAAGGTTCGTTGCTAAGCATTCTAGCTAGATGGAAACCCCTAAGACAGGTGTCTAGCTCATCCTGAGAAAACACCCCCTCAGTAAACAAGTCATGACCGCACCACAAGGCCCTACTGAACCACAGCCGGAAGAATTGGTGGAAGACCCCTGAAAGGTCCAATATGGGTGTGAGTTGTGATTCTAGTATGCACAGCATTGCGAATGTCTAATCATCTGTGGGGATATAGATATCTTAAAGCTTTAATTTGACTAGATGGAATCCTAGTACATCGCCGGTCCACAAACACTTACTTTTAGAAACTAAGATCTCCACCGGGGTAGAAATCATTGTGGATTTCTGGCCTGTTGCCTCCAGATAGGCCAAAAAGGAAAACAGGCTAACTGGAGGGCAGGAGGGAACCATGCTTGACCCTCAGAGAACCCGCAGAGGGATGCAGGGGAGCATTTCAAATGTGGCTGCATCAACAACATAAGCAGGTGAGGTCCCTGGGCTCCTGGGGTCGTATGAATAGGAGGACCGAACCGTTGCTCTAATGTGGTTGGAAGTTACTGCAAATGTGGGCCAGAGAGTTGGCCTTCTGAATGACGTGGCATCTGATGCCCGATGAAGAGAGTAAAGTAAAAAATTGAGCCTGGAGGGTGAGACCGTAGCACAGCTGGTTCGCTGTGTTGAGGAAAATGTCATTCATTATTTATCATTGTTACTATTCTCATAGTTGCTCAGTGTTTCCACTTTGCTGCGTTCAAGTCTGCCCTGAAACAATTACACAAAATGTCCAAGGATGCTTACTGACTGGTTGCTACCGACCTTTGGTATGTTTGAGGGCGTAGGAAAAAAGGATTACATGTTGAATTCATCTATTTTGATCATATAACGTAACATATTGTAATTCACCAGGCCACTGGAAACGCAATGGGATGCACTCCTGGTTCTGTATTGGAGCAGATGTAAATGCGAAACAAGGTCAGTATAGTAATACTACTTACATAGAAGGTTAGAGGTCTCTAATATCCCATGTACTTGAACTCAATCCTACTCGTACAGCATCGGTTACTTGATTGGTGGAGGAAGCCACGCCCGCAGCTGCGCAGGCGCAGACCTCTGGGAGTAGAGAGGAAGATGGCGGCTTGTAAACATTGTCGCTAACAGGTAAAGCTAACGCTGCATATCATCGAGCCCACGGTCAACGCCCCACTCTGCATCAACCGAGTAACACAGGAGGCATGGACTGTAAATACTGGAGTCCTCTCTAAGTTATTTCCAAGGAACTACACTCATAGTCAGCCTGAGGAGAGAATTGGCGAAGAGTGGGCGGACCAGGGCCAGTACACACCGCTGCAAGCAAGCAAACCCAGTCCCACCATCGCCCCCACCCCTCACAGGAAGCACGCAAAGGTAATAAACAAAATAACACGGGAACACTGAGGGACCCGGTAGTATTTCCCAAAAGCTACCACTATGAACCTGAACGGAAGGCAGGATCGGATCACAGATGCCGAAGCCGCGCTGCTGCTTAGCCGTGATGCTAGCTGTGCTCCGTCATGCTACGGAAGCTGAAGCCTGAGCCGCAAACTCCCCCTGATGCTATCAAGTTTCTTATAAGCTTAATTTTGCAATCTGGGAGTTGATACCATGGATTATAAACCTGGGCCTTTAATGATAAGAGAATATCCAGATCAAGCTGATTATTGAATGTGAATTGAGTTGATTAAGCTCCAGTTCTATAGTTGTGGCTCAGTGGTTTGCCGGTTAACACCTCATCTAAGTTACTGTAAGCTGAGCTCACATGTATTCCATCAACTGGTGGAAATAATGAGTACTCCGGAACAGAGAGCCATCAGAGAGACCTGACGAGGGCAGGTGAGAGGTTGTCATCTTTGGAGACCAGGACAACATTTATAAAGAAAGAAAGAAGGGGGGGAGGGGGGGGGCAGCAGGATAAAGGACCGAGTGGAGCATACCATGCTCTAGGGCTGTATACTTTATGCTTTAACATGAAACAGTAGGTGTTGAAAACATGCTATTGGAGAAGAAACCCTGATTTGATTTAGTCTTAGGTATGGTGGTTAGGTATGAGACATTGTATGCAGGACAATGCCAGGGGATATGTAAATCAGAGATTATTTATTTATTTAAAATTGACTCAGCATCAGCATGAGGCGCCAATCGGGATCAAACTTGATTCCATGCTCCATAACATTGGAGGACTGATTGGTTCACCTTTAAACCTCTGTCATTCCAGAAGCCAAAGGTCTGCCCCGTTCAGGCCACTGTGTTAAGAGGGGACACCTGAAGCCCACCGGAGAGGGGGAATGAAATCCGGAGAGGCGGCAAGGAGAGCCACAGTGCGGAAATATGCCAGATGTTAAGTTCTCAACCTAGGTATTTGAAACTGCTGGGATAGGAGAAGATTTCCCCGGTATTTGGTCATTAAAATCAAATAATAGCTATAACCAGTATTATGAGTTGTATGGGGAACAGGTTACTTGCGATTAACAATTTACACGTTTGGATAATCAAACCTTATTTATGATAGCGTTCGAGAGACTTGGCTCCCGCGACCTAGCGGTGGAGTTAGATGTTAGGTTTGACATATAACCGCTGCCACGGGCCACCTAGATTCAGGATATAATGGTCAGGTAAATAATGCCCACGACGGCAGATAGTTAAATGACAGTAAAGCCCTGACTGAGGAATCGGAGAGCTCCATAACGTCGCAGTTTGGCCCTCAGACTCTACAGCTCAAAGAGGCTATAGTAGCCCTAGATGGACACACCGGGACAGAGACTGAGTCCAGACTGTAGGAGGTAGTTGGTTCTTATACCACATAATCAGATCAGCTGTGTTTGTACGGACTCGGTGGGGCTGATCAGAAGGCTATTTGATTTATATAAGAGGGCAATCATTTTGTTCATTATAGTACTGGTATTATGTCAGCAGTTCAGATTTCATTGATGTGAGATTAAACATATAAGAAAAGTTTCTATATTGCTAATCATTCTGCTTTCTTTCCCAGAGGGACCCCCTTGAGAAGAGCAGAGACAGCAGCTCTTCACCGAACTCTCTGCCTTGACTACTTCAATGCTACAAGACCACCGCCGTGGAGCTTCCCAATTTGTCCTGTCTGATCCTGGGTCAAGGACCAAACAAGCCAGTGTGAGATAGACTATGTTATTAGTAAGTGGTAATCTTGCATTGTGACTGTATGATGAAGTGCCTGTACCCCACCCTTAGAGTTTCAGTGCTCTCTGTGGTTAGGGATCCTAAATGCAATAAAAAGAGGGGGGCAGACAAATGTGCCTCAGGGCGGCGGGAGATTTATAACTGAAAGCACATCTATGTCTGTTCACCTCGCAAGATAAGAATCAAACCTTCTCCTGTCCTATTTTGTTGCTTGCTGTGTTCAATAAGTGTCAATTCAGACAAATACGCAGGTAATCCAAATGAAGAATGCAGACCAAACCGCTGGCAAAGATGGAAGACGGAGCTGGTGGGCCCGACCGACAGCAATACTCCAACCCTGCAGGACCACCTGTGACTGGGGTTCAAAGTTGAAGAAGTCACACAAGAGGTTCTGCCTGAATTGTGGAGAGAGAATGATCAGGACAGCTCCATACTGCAATTCAAGAGGCGGCAGAGGCGTGCGACGCTGCTTATGACATAAAAGCATAATTGTGAACATATGAGCATGTGAAGTGGTTGAGAAGCGACAGGATGTACTGTAGTGTCTCAGTTCTAGAAGACGTGCATGGTCCATTTTGCGTGCTTGTTATCCTCTTGGGTGTGTCACAGCATCAGCCATCCTAAGATCCACTAAGAAGGAGGAGGGGGCCCGTCAGACCCGGATCCCCTGCAGAAAGAGTTATGCTTGCTGGGGCAAGATTGCCAGAGAGCTGGTCAGGAGTGTGGACCCTGGCTCATGAGTAGGCAGCAGGCAGATGTTAAGAGGAACACTGAGAGTTTGAGACACAGAAAGCTTGAGATATTGGAAACTGTACTGCCACCCAGCAATGCACCACAATTAAATGTATGTATATTTTCGTGCGTTAAAGGATTAACTTGTCTCATGGCTCATCTCTACTGTATTAATCATGTAGTAACCGAGCAGGTTTCTTAAATTAAATAGAGTATCTAGCATTAGGTGCACTGATGTTAGCCCCCAGCATAGCATCCTGTATTAACCAGTACTTGTTTTAACACATTGATGAAGTGGTGAGGACGAGTGCAGGTCAAATCAATTACTCACGGGGTTTAAAGGGTTTATTGGGGTGAAGACTCCCATAACTGGTAGAAAATAAGAATGAGTTCAAGAATGTGTTTCTAAGCATCTTAAGTAGGTAGAAATTGACAAAAGTAGGTGTTTAGTGTATCATGGAAAACACCTTATTTGTTGACAAGTCACGGGCGCACCATATGACATGATAGAACCACAGCCAAAATTATATTGATGGAAAACCCCTGATGAGGTTTAAAATGGATATGGAATTATGGTATCTGTGTACAACATTGCACATGTTTATTGATTGTGATGGATAAGTATTTGAAGTTTTAAATTGGTTTAGTGGGAATCCTAATACATAAATGATCCACCACCACTAACCCCTGCAGAAGCGAGGATCTCCACAGGGGTAGAGATCATTTTGGATTCCTAGCATCTTTATCTCCTGGTAAACCAAGAAGGAAAACAGGTTGACAGGCGGGTAGGAGAGGTCCATAGCTGGGCCTTGGAGAGCCAGCATAAGGATGCGGGGGAGCATCATGGATATGGCCGTGTAAACGAACAGCGAAAACTGAGGTCACTGGGCTTATGGAATGGTAAGGACTAAAAGAGTAATCTTTAATTCTAATCTAGTTGGAGGACACTGCAAATGTAGGCCAGAGAGGGGGGTGTCAGTCATTATTCACCATTATTACTGTTTAATCATCACTCATTGTTTCCACTTTGTCTGCATTCGGGTCAGCCCGGAGACGAGCCGCACAGAATGGCAGAAGCGATTCTGATTGGTTGCTTTCGACATGTGACACATTTGAGGACATAGGAAAAAAGGATTTCTTGTTATGTTCATTCATTTGATCATGAAACGTAACGAATTCCAGTTCACAAAGCTACCAGTAATATTACAGGGCATATGTCAGATTTTGTTTCAGAGTAAATCCAAAACAAGTCGGTGTAATAATACTACTATTATAAGTTAGAGGTCTCTAATGTCCCATGGACTTGAACTTAGTCCTTCTCCTACGGCCTATGACACGTTGAGTGGAGGAGGAGTTTGTGCCCGCTACGGAGCATGCGCAGACTTCCGAGGGCTGGGAAGATGGCGGCTTGTAAACATTGTCGCTAGCGGGTGAAGCTAACACTACCTAACACCAAGTCCATAGTTTCCGCCCTACTCCGGATAGACCCAATAACACCGGAGGTACAGATTATAAATAGATGCATCTTACCTAAGTTATTTGCATGGAACTGATCTTGTAATCAGCCTGAGGAGCGAATTAAGGCAACGAGGGAGCGGACAGGACCAGTACACACCACTGCAGGGAGCGAGCACAGTCCCACCAACACCCCCGACCCCCACCGGAACCACGCAAAGGTAATAAAACGAAGTAACACAGAAACAACAAGGGATCCGGTCGTAATTCTAAAAGCTACCACTTAGAACCTGAACGGTTGGCCAAACCGGATCTCTGATACAAAAGCTGCGCAGCTGCTTAGCCATGATGCTATGTGTGTTCCATCATGCAACGGAAGCTAACACCTGAGGCGCAACCTCCCCCTGGTGCTATCTGAGTTACCTTAAGCTTGATATTGCAATCCAGGGGCACATTCCGTGGATTATAAACCCGGGCCTTTAATGCTAAGGGTAAAACAAAATCAAACTGATTATTAAAGTGAATTAAGTTGATTAAGCTGAACTTAGAAGTGGGCGTTAGTGCTGTTCTTTTTCTAGTGGGATTACCCCTCAATTCTGGCTCAATGATCTACCGGTTAACACCTCATCTAAATTACTTTGAACTAAACTCACATGTGCTTCATCAACTGGTGGAGATAATGGGTTCTCTGAAAACAGAAAGCCATCAGAGAGATCTGAGGAGGAAGGTGTGAGGTTACCATTTTAGAGACCAGGATGACTTTAAAGAGGGGGGGGCACCAGGTTAACGGACAGCGCAGGGCACATTGGCTCCAGGGGCTGTGTCACATTAATGTGTTAACATTAAACAGTAGATGTTGAGAACATGGCTATTGGTGAAAGACCCTGATCAGATTCAGTCTTTGGTATGGTGGTTCAGTGTGAGAGATTGTAAGCAGGACAACATTAGGAGGAGTGCAAATTGGAAATTATTTATTTATTATTATTTATCATGTATTATCAACCCAGCGTCAGCATGACCGCAAAATGCAAGGTTAAAGCTGATTTCCTGCCTCATAACATTAGAGGACTAAACGATTCACCTTTGAACCCCTGTCATTACAGAAGCCGAAAATCAATTACACTCCAGCCACTGTGTCGTGAGGGGGAAACTCGAAAATCTCCAGGAGAGGAGGGATGAAATCCGGAGAGACATTATGGTGAGCCACGGAGCGGAAATATGGCTGGCATTAAATTCACAACCTAGGTATTCAGAGCTGCAGCTCAAAAGAGGACACAACTGCCATGGAAGGAACATACAACGACAGAGAATGAATCATGATCATTGGAAGTGGCTGATCCAGTATCACATAATCAGATTGGCTGGATTGTACAAAATCTGTGAGGGTGATCAGAAAGCTATTAGACTCATATAAGAGGGCGATAATTTTGTCCCTCATAGTACTAGTGTTTGTGTCTGTAATTCAGATTACATTGATCTGAGATTAAACATTTAGGAAATGTTCCTGTATTAATAATTATTCTACTTTCCAATCCCATAGGGCCTCTCTTAAGAAGAGCAGAGACAGCAGTTATTCACAGAATGCCCTGCCCAGACCTCTTTGACAGCTACTAAACCATCACCTTGGAGCTCCACGATTTGTCCTGATTGATCCTGGGTCAAGGACCAGACAAGCTAGTATGAGGTAGATTGTGCTGCTAGTTAGCAGTAGTCTTGTCACTGTAACTGCGTGATAACGTGCCTTTCCCTCCTTTTAGAGTACAAAGCTCTCTGTGATTAGGTATCCTAAAGACAACAAAAAGAGAAGGGCAAGCAGATGAGCATCAGAGCAGTGGGAGATTTGCAACTGAGCACGTCTCTGTCTGGTCACCTCGCGAGTTTACAGAATCAAACCTTCTCTTATCTTTCCTGTGTTGTTTGCTGTGTTTAATAGGTGTCAATTCTGACAGACGTGCAAGTGGTCAAAATGATGAATACAATTGATCTGCTGGAAGAAACGGAAGATGAGGCTGGGGAGCTTGGTAGACAGCATGAATCCCACCCGACAAGACCACTGATGACTGGGGGTCAAGGTAGGAGAAGTCACACAAAAGGACCAGTCTGATTTGTGGAAGGAGTACGGCCCTGGATAGCTCCATACTGCGTTTCACGAGGTGGAAGGGCGTGGAATACAGCTTATGACATAAAAGTTTAATTGTGAAGACGAGAGCATGTGAAGTTGTTGAGAAGCACCAGAATGTTAGTAGTGTCTTAGTTCTAGAATGCATGCATGATCCTTTTATGTGTGAAATGTTATCATCCTTCTGGGTTAGTAACAGCATCAGCCATTCTGGAACCCAACCAGAGGGAGGAGGAAGCCCACCCAAGATTAGGATCATCTACAGGAGGGTTATGCTTACTGGGGCTCGACTAGCCAGAGAGCCGACCAAGACGTTGGGGAAAATGGCCCATGAGCCGACCGCCGTCCGAAGCCTCCAGAAGGACATCGAGAGCTCAAGACAGAGGCAGCCCAAGATACCCAAACTGAGGGATTAAAACAAAGAGACTGTTGGAAAAGTAGCATCAGAGTGTCTGTGTGTTACTTTGGTGTCTTGCCTTTCAGCTATACCAGCTCACTATATAGCACTGTCCAGGTAAATAAATCCTGTTGCTGAATGTCCTAGTTTATTGCGGACCAGAAGGGGGGAGGAAATGAGTAAGTATTAAGAAGCAGTGAGGTGTTTTGTAACGTTAGAGTATTTTAGAGGTATATGTTCCTTTTGTTGCAGAAGATTTATTGACTTTATGGACGTGTCCTTGTAGCAGCCATCTTGGAACCCAGTAAGAGTGAACCCACCTCAGACCCAGCTCTATAATGGAGTCAGCTTTATTAGCTGGGGTAAACTGGCTGGGCAGTCCACTGGGGAGGCGGGGACAGCAGAACACAAGGCGACTGCTGGCTAATGTTTAGAATGACATCAAGGTTAAGACGACACTACAGACTCAAGATCACGAGAGATGAGAGACCGAAGCCAAAGGACCGCTCGAACTGAGTGATGGCAGCAGAGCAGGGGAACGAGACAGAGAGGCCAGAGCAAGGAGCTACGACCAGGGCCCTGGCACCATCAATTTCCCAATGTAGAAAGGCGGCAAGTCAGCACATATGTCAGGAGCAGAATCCAGACATGCACTCAATGGAAAATTAACCCCAGATTCAGTGGTGTTAAGTAGAATGCACATGTTATGTCTCCTTGAAAGAATGGAATTTACTAAATAACTCCCCCACTGCCTCATGAACAGTTCAAAGCAGTGTTAGTGCTCAGAAAGCTTAATGTTGTAAGGACATTAAAAGAGGATGTTGACTGCATCAGCACTTTCTTTGTAGAAGCAAGGATTGTGAGAAGGGAAGCTTACAGATCACTATTACCTTCTTAACTAAGGAGAGCCTCCTAAGGTTTGAACTGAATTGATATGATTACATTAATGTGCCCACAGGGAGGTTGAACATGTACTCATTGATTCTAAACAGAGTCAGAAGTAAAGCAATCACCTGTACCATCTACTTTGGTGAAGGACACGTCAAAGTGTCCCCGACAAGGTCAATAATTGCACCAGATTTAAGCAAATCAAATTGGTATGTTACACCAGAGTTGACACTCTGAAATGCCCAGTAATTGAAAGTATCAGTATTTCCATGCGTTGAGAGGATTGACCTATACCTGGCCTACTATTATTGTATAAATCATGTGGTGTGACTGATTATAAAGCATGTTTATTGTATTGAAGTAGAGTATCTGGCTTCTGGAGCATACGTGTTAACCCCTATTACAATAACCTTAATTGATAAGTACTTGTTTATAACACATAAGATGAGATGGTGAAGACGAGCAGAGGT
>NW_028263391.1:1133667-1137181 GCF_051168715.1 Poecilia mexicana
GTGTTCAGGAGGCTCGGAGCTTTAAAACGGTATATGACATGCACGTATGGGGGGCCCCGATCTCCCAGGAGAGCCGGAAATGTCGTTTTCAGCCATCCGGAAAAGGGCCCTCCATAGGGAATGAATGGGAGACCACCCGACCTTTGAACCGGGGCTGCAGCCGCAAACGGGGTCCGATCTCCGCGTGCTTCGGCACCCTTGGAGGGTACGTCGGGGGCTATGGCCAAACCGAGTTTGAGACCCCTGGCTCTTATGGTTGGGTCTCCAGGGGGTCTCAAATCTGGGGCCCCCCAGGGCCTGGATCTCGGCCTCGGGGGGCGGGGGGCCCGGACCAACGGTGGCACACGGTCGTGGGGGTTGCCCCCAACCGACCCACCGAGTTTCAGCCCTCTGGGACACCGTTAAGGGGGTCTCCCGCGGGGGTCTTTGCCTCCGTCCCATAACCCACCTTACCTTTGGAGACCCGTAGAAGGTCGGGGGAAGGTCCTAGAGGCGATCCGAGACCACCTCCGTGTTCAGGAGGCTCGGAGCTTTAAAACGGTATATGACATGCACGTATGGGGGGCCCCGATCTCCCAGGAGAGCCGGAAATGTCGTTTTCAGCCATCCGGAAAAGGGCCCTCCATAGGGAATGAATGGGAGACCACCCGACACTTCGGGCGGGCCTGGAGCCGCAAACTTGGTCCGATCTCCGCGTGCTTTGGAACCCTTGGAGGGTACGTCGGGGGCTATGGCCAAACCGAGTTTGAGACCCCTGGCTCTTATGGTTGGGTCTCCAGGGGGTCTCAAAGTCCGGGGGCCCCCCAGGGCCGGGATCCAGGCCCTGGGGGGCGGGGGGCCCGGACCAACGGTGGCACACGGTCCGGGGGAAGGCCCCGGACCGACCCACCGAGTTTCAGCCCTCTGGGACCCCGTTAAGGGGGTCTCCCGCGGGGGTCTTTTCCTCCGTCCCATAACCCACCTTATAGCGAATGGCAAATGTCCGCGGTTGCCGCTGCCCTGCCTCCATTCACGCTGCCAGGGCGGGCGTCAGCGCTGCCCTGCCTCCATTCACGCTGCCAGGGCGGGCGTGAGCGCTGCCCTGCCTCCATTCACGCTGCCAGGGCGTGCGTCAGCGCTGCCCTGCCTCCATTCACGCTGCCAGGGCGGGCGTGAGCGCTGCCCTGCCTCCATTCACGCTGCCAGGGCGGGCGTGAGCGCTGCCCTGCCTCCATTCACGCTGCCAGGGCGGGCGTGAGCGCTGCCCTGCCTCCATTCACGCTGCCAGGGCGGGCGTGAGCGCTGCCCTGCCTCCATTCACGCTGCCAGGGCGTGCGTCAGTGCTGCCCTGCCTCCACTCACGCTGACCTGGCAACCCTGAGCGCTGCCCTGGCAGCGTCAGCGCTGCCCTGCCTCCGCTCACGCTGACCTGGCAACCGTGAGCGCTGCCCTGGCAGCGTCAGCGCTGCCCCGCCTCCGCTCACGCTGCTGATTAGCCGGAGGGCAGCGGCTGCGCGCTGCCTTACAGCTGGAAGCAATCAGCCCCGCCGTTCCCCTGCAGGTAATTGGCCTCAATAGGCGGCACCTGCTCATTCCAGCTGCAGCAGCCGGACAGAGACGCTTCTACTCCACGTTTTGAGCACCGGGGAAGCCTCCAGATGCCACACCAAGGACCCTACAGACGTTGTCCAATCTGCTGCAGTAAGTTTGCTCAGCTGCCGAAGCATTTAGAAAGGGTTCACCACGTTTTGAACAAGGAGGAGCGGAAAATCCTCCTGGCGTTTGCCCACGGACGGGTTAACGTCCGGGGGCTGGATTGTCCCGTCCGGGGGTGCAGCTACAGAGGTCCGAGAGTGGACCGCCACCTCTACGCGGGTCACAAGGAGCTGGACATCGGGGCCGTGAGGGACCACCTCCGCCTTCTGCACTGGAGGGCCACCCTCCGCGCTCTGGCCGAGCTGAGGTCCACGGAGCCCACGCCGCAGCTGGCATCCGAGCTGGACGTCTCGGAGCGGCAGCCACCGGCCCCAGAATCGCCGGGGGAGGACGGAGATGTCTCCTCTTCTCCGGGGACCGCCCTGGAGCCTCTTTCCGGTAGGGATTCTCCGCCTCGCTCCCACAGACCTGGTTCTCTGCCCGCCTCGCCGCCCCCTGGTTCCAACGTCTCTTCTCCTCCTCCTCCTGGTTCCACGGCCAGCCCTCCTCCTCCTCCTCCTGGTGGTCCTGGTGGTCCTGATTCCGACCCCGGCTCTCCCCCTCCTGGTCCTGCTTCCAACGCTGGCTCTCCTGCCCCTGCCGGGACGCGGCCAGAGGCGGAGACGAGCGACTCTGACCCTCCGGCCGGCTCCAGCAGCACCAGGGCGGTCCGAGGGCTTGCCCTGCTCCCCTTCGCCCCGCTAGTGTTCCCCGCTGCCGTGGAGAGCTACTTGGAGGAGTACCACACGCACCTCCGTGGGGCCCTGCCCACCCCGCAGCACCGCATGAACGCGCGCTCCAAGCTGGGCCGGATCCGGAGCCTTCTCTCCTTCGTGGCCCGGGGGAAACCTCTCAACGCCACCTGGGCGTTCATGCATGACCTGGAGAAGATCCACGCCTTCCCACAAGCCCTGAAGGACAGGGGGAGAGCCATAACAACAGTCAAGGTCTACCTGGTGAACTTCTCGCAGTTCATGGACTACTTCTCCGAGACCCCGCCGAGGGGCTGCAGGCTGACCAAGAGACAGATCAGGGGGGTGAGCAGGGCGGTCAGAGCGGACCTCCAGCAGATCGTGACCGAGGTAACCCTCCACCAGATCTCCGTGAAGCGCTCCAAGGCCAAGAGGTCCATCGGCAGGAAGCAGCTGCGGAGGTGCAAGAGCCTGGCCACGGCCACCATCCCTGTGCTCCTCGGGAAGCTGGAGGCGGCACCCTCGAACGTCCAGCTCCGCCACAGGCTCTACGGCTACCTGGCCTGCTACCTGTCTGCTGTCTACGGCCACCGGCCTGGGGTGCTGACCAACATGACGGTGGGGGAGCTCCAGGAGGCGATGGAGGATGCTGAGGAAGGCTCTCCAGGCTTTGTGATCAATGTAAGTGGATCTACGAGAACCAGGGGCATGGAGCTGCAGGCAGAGAACCAGGCGCACTGAGCTCCATGCTCCTGGAGCTCATCTCATCTCATCCCTTCTCAGGTGAGGAACCACAAGACCAACAGGGCCTTCGGGGCGGCCCAGCTGTTCCTGACCCACGCCGAGTTCAGCTGGTTCGTCCGGTGGCTCTCCGTCCGGAGCACGCTGAACCCACCGTGCCGGTTCCTCCTCTTCAGCAGCAAACAGAAGCGGATTGCCAAGCTGACGCGGTTCTCCCAGTGTGCCTGGACGGAGATGGGGCTTCCAGGCCGGCCCACCATGACTGATTTCCGCAGCGCAGTGGCCACACACGTGGGTAGCACATTTCTCCGGTCGGAGGGGGGGGGGGGAAGAAAAGACCACCAGGTTTTTTAATACATTTTTATTCTGTTTTTCAGGCAAGGGATGCACACAGCAGCGAGGTCAGA